>NW_007258786.1:0-1326 GCF_000164805.1 Carlito syrichta
GTAGTAGTCTCTAATGATCTTTTGTATTTCTTCAGGGTCAGATGTGACTTCATCTTTTGTGTTTCTGATTATGCTTATTTGGGTTTTTTCTCATTTTTTCTTGGTCAGTCTAGCTAGGGGACCATCAATCTTGTTTACCCTTTCGAAGAACCAGCTTTTTGTTTCATTGATTTTTTGTATTATCTTTTTGTCTTCTATGTCCTGGATTTGGGCTTTTATTTTGGTGATCTGGATTCTTCTGCTGAAATTAGGGTTTTTATGGTCTTGCTTTTCCAGTTTCTTTAGGTGGCTTGTTAGGTTGTCAATTTCTGTTCCTTCCATTTTCCTCATGTGTGTTTGTAGGGATATAAATTCCCCTCTTATTACAGCTTTTAAGGCATCCCAGTTTGAGACCCTTCATTCTGGGGACTTTTCATTGTTTGCATTCCAAAGTCAGTTTTCTCAGTGTCTGCTCTCCCAGGCGTCTGGGAGAGACCCATACTCTTCTTTTGGTTTTTCTTCATTTCTGTAGATTTTTTTCCCTCTCCCCCTTTCCCTCCCCCTCTTCAATTCTGTTTTTGAGGGAAGGTGGGGTTGCTTTTATTTCTCTTCTGCAATGACCTGTTCTTCCTTATGAGGGTCTTCTGGTTTTGTTCACTTTTCCCTCTGCTTTACAGTCTGTCTATTCAGCAGTTTGCAGTCTTGGTCCCTAGATTTAAAAAGGGGGCATATAGAAGAGGAAAATAATGGAGGAAGGGGGGGTCAATAGGGAGTTAGAAAGAGAGAAGCGCGAGAGGGAAAACAGATATACATACCATCTATCAGGTGAGAACGAGACACAGGGCTGGGAAGAGGTGAAGAAAGACACGTAAGAAAGAGTACTGATAGCTACATAGTACTAAAGAGTACTGAAGCAACACAGAGACAGGGCAATAAAATCGAGAAACAGTGTAAGTCAGAAGGTAAACAACAAACGTGATCTAAACCAACAGTTACAATGATAAAATCATAAGTCAAAATGAGCGAAAGAGAGAAGTGCGAGAGGGATAACAGATATACATACCAGCTATCAGGTGAAAAACAGTCACAGGATCGGGAAGAAGTGAAGAAAGACACGTAAGAAAGATTCCCTAAGGAGTACTGATAGCTACACAGACACAGGTCAATAAAATCGAGAAACAGTGTAGGTCAGAAGGTCAACAACAGACGTGATCTAAACTAACAGTTACAATGATAAAATCATAAGTCAAAATAAGCGAAAGAGAGAAGTGCAAGAGGGAAAACAGATATACATACCAACTATCAGGTGAGAGAGAGACACAGGGCTGGGAAGAAGTGAAAAAAAGA
>NW_007258786.1:2168-2865 GCF_000164805.1 Carlito syrichta
AGCTCCAAAGTTCCAAAGGGCAGGCTCTAAACGGCAAGAGTGGCGCTGGAACTCTACAGAGGAGTTCAGCCAGTAATGGAACCGGTGTCTCTGAGGGGCGGGTGCTCAGAGCCTCCCTGTGCCACCTGCGGTGCTGGGTGCCGGGCCAGGGGAGAGAGCTGGAGGGAGCAGGGACCCAAAACTTCCCCACACGCTGCAATACCTGGCCTTAGGAAATGAGGTAAAGTTTGCTGATAGGTGGGCAGGGCAATGGAAGTCTCTGCCTGGAGAATGGCAAGGCAGTTTAAGCAGGTCTGTTTTCCTCCGCTTGTCTGGGTCCTCTGATTTGGGGTCTCACGCTGAGTGCTTCAGCCAGGGTGGACCCAGAGTTCCAGAGCTCCAAAGTTCCAAAGGGTAGGCTCTAAACAGCGAGAGTGGCGCTGGGACCCTACAGAGGACTTCAGCCAGAAATGGAACCAGCGTCTCTGAGGGGCGGGTGCCCAGAGCCTCCCTGTGTGCCCGGCGGCTTAATGCTGGGTGCCCGGGCTGGAGACAATGCAGCCGGGGAGGGATCTGGAGGGGGCTGGGACTGGAGACTTCCACACACGAGTAGAACAGCAGCAGTGGTGGGAGGGGCGCAATATCTGGCCTTGTGTGGGACTGAAGTTCCCGGGCCTGACCCCAGCGCGGTTGGTGGTGGGCTGGGGGATGGGGGTAG
>NW_007258786.1:2885-29738 GCF_000164805.1 Carlito syrichta
TTTTTGATTTATTGTAGAGATGAGGTCTCGCTGCCCAGGCGGGTCTTGAACCCGTGGGCTCAGGCAATCCACTCACCTCAGCCTCCCAAAGGCGTGGGATTGCAGGCTGAACCACCGAGCCCGGCTCAATATGACCATTTTAAAAGGCAAAAGATCACAACATTTTTGTTTCATTTTATTGACAATTAAATAAAGTGGTGGTTTTGGTGTCTCACAAGGGTTACCTCAGACATCTGCTAAATCATGAGTTAAAAATGGCAAGGGACAAATAAGGAGTGACAACATAGCCAAAATCCTGTACATCACTAGTAATGTCCATTAGAAGGTATACATTTCATTTACACATTCATTCAGTCACTTATTTTTCATTTAACTAAACCTTCCTGGTCATCTTCAGTGTCTGCATAGAATTCTAAATTTCAAGATACCTGACCCTACAGGTGGCCTGTTATTTAAAATAAGGATATATAAGGGGCGGGGGGGGGGCATCCAAAAAACCCAGAATTATGTTTTTGGTAGGAGGGGCTTTTGTAGTACACTCAGAATTTGTTTCTCTGGATCAAACAGTCAATCACAATTTTTATCTGGAAGTTTTCAGTAGGTCACCTTATGATTTGCAGAAGAAACGTCCTGAGTTGTGGCAAACAAGTGACTGGTTCTTCTACCATGGCAATGTACCTGCCCATACCATGCTGAATGTTCAGCAATTTTTGACCAACAATGGCATGGACCCATGCCTCACCTTCCCTATTCACCCGATCTCACCCAGAGCAACTTTTTTTTTTTCTATTTCCATGGAGTGAAAAGTCCTCAAATGGAAACGTTTTACTGATGTGGAAGAGGTGCAAGGAAAAATGGCAGAAGCACTAAGTGTCAGAAATTGACAAGTTCAAGAACTGTTTCAAGCAGTAGAAAAAGCATCTCAATGGGTGTATTACATCAAATAGAGAGTACTTTGAAAGTGATTGAAATATGCAAGAATAAATATACAATTTTTTATAAATTAAAAAATTTAATTTATAAAGGGTTTGTTTTTGAGTCCCCCCCTTGTTTGTGCTGTGTTGCTATCTATGAGACACAATGATTTAGAGGGAGAGAAAAAGAACAAGACCAACCAGTACAACATTAGGGCATGGTGGTTTGTCTCACAACAGAGGTAAAACTAAGCAAAAGGTGGGAGGGTCAGGAAGACTTTCTAAAGGAAGAAATGCCTGAGCAATAGGTTAGAGAATGAATTTGGGTAAATGCAGAAAAAGGAGGAAAATGAGATAGAACAAAGATTTTTTTAAAAATTCAGTGTAAGAGAAGCAGCTAGAACAAAGATTTAAGGAGAAATTCCTAGGGGAAAAAGATGTGCAAAGGAAAAGAGATGACAGAGATGGGTATAACTGAGGAACTCAAAGTAATTCAGTTTTGCTAAGTAGTGGGTACATGTAGGGGAAAAGCAAGTGATGACAGGCAATGAAGAAAGATAAAATGATTTTTAAAAACTTTTTATTGACATATAACCCATATAAAGAGAAGTAGCATACGTGTGGATGTTTTTTGTAAAATTTAATACGAACCCATTCTTGTCACTAGCCAAAACCCAGAATGAAAAATGAATCATTGCTAGCACCCCTTCCATATATTTGCCCCAACTCCCATGAGTGACTACATTTTTTATTTCTAAGAGCATGTTTTTAAACTTTATTTAATGGTTTGCATATACAAGTATTTTGCTTGTTTGTAGTTCAGTTTGCTTATTATCATTGCTGTATAATATTCCATTGTGTGAATATGCCACAATATTTTCATCTATTCTATAATTGGGCATATAGATAGTTTCTAATTTTTAGCTATTATGAATAGAACTGTCATACACATTCTAGAATATAATATCTGGTGAACACATGTTCATTTGTGTGGGGTATACTTCTAGGAATGGAGTTGCTAGATTATAGTATATGTTTGGTTGTAGAATTGCAAGAAAGTAACTGATTAGATTAGCTCTTATAAGGATATTTTTCATAGCAATGGGAAGAATGGTGATAATCTAGGTCAGAATTGATAGGAGTTTGAGCTAATGCATGTCAGTGAGATGCAATTGAAGGATGGATATGAAAACAATTTAGGAGGGAATAATTGGACTTGATGGCCTAATTAGACACGGAGTGAGATGAGAATGGCTTCTGGGTATCTAGCTTAGTGAATATTGATGCCATTCATGCAAATAGGACCTGTAGAAATTTTACCAAATGAGCATGAATGTGCTTCCAAGAAAGTATTATGTATTTTGGAGATGAAGAAATGGAAACTGACACAAGTAATGACTAATAAAATGTCTTATTTCTTCCAAGATATTTTACCAATTTTTATATAGCCAGAATAATTTCTAGATTTATTATCAATTGCAATGCATTCTAATAATTATGTATTATAATAATTATATTGATTGACACTCACAGAGGGCTGAAAGAGACCTCGGTTTAAAACTATCTCTGCCATTGGTAAATTATATGATGTAGGTTAGTTATTTAAGGTCTAAGAGGCAATCTCTTCATCTGTAACACAAGGATAATAGTGTGTATCTTGCATGATTCGGTGAGATGTAATATATAAAGCATCTATTAGTGTCTGGCACATAGTGATTTTAAATGATTGACATTATTATGTTCTCATTTAGTTATTAAGTGTTAATTTTTTTTAACCACATATATTCTCAAATAAGAAGGACAGGACTGGCTACATTTCTCTTCTTAGCTTCTCAATGATTTACCCTAAAACCTGAGCATTTAAATGTTAAGTAAAAATTTACATAGTATTTAGCAATTTTAAACTAGACCCAACCAATCCTCCCCAGATAGGCTCTTATTTAAAATAAGAATGTGTGCACTTCTGTTCTTTGCCATTTCCATTCAATTTTAATAATTTCATCGGCCACTTTTATACTCTCTCACATGTATTGCTATCTATCAACCTCTAGTTATCATCTGTCTCTCTCTAAATAAGGTTATGTGCATTTGGTACACTGGTATTCAAATGAATAGTAATACATTATTTGTATTCACCTTTTTATAAATATGCTACCATATTGTAATAAAAAGTCAACTTTTCATTTAACCAAGCTTACGACCATAATAATTATTTTCATATTATGGAGAAATTTTCATAGTTTTCCTCACTTTTGTTTAAAATAGATTAATTAATATTTGAATTTTTTGGCAATAGAAATGAAATTATCACAGTTTTATGATGCAAATTTTGCAAAGAACTGCTTTCTAAAACATGAAATGTAGATGCATCCCCTGTCTTGGCAAGAATGTTAACAGAACTAGTGAGTAGGCAGTTACTCTACACCTAGAGAAGGCTGGTTGCCTAGGTCACAGAGTTCAGATTGAAGGGTCAACCAAAGGCCTGCTGTTGTGAAACCAGGTGTAGACTAGGTGTACTGAATAAGAATGAAACTGCCACTAATTCGTGGAATCTTGTTTCTTCATCCATACACAAAGATTGGCATAGTCATTGTTGAAATTCAGCCCTGGAGCATTGATTTAGGAAGTCTGCTGGTTTTTTGAAAGGTTTACCAAGTCTCCACCAAGTGTACTGAAGTTCATTGAATCAATGCATCCCAGTCTAGCTTTTCCCAGACAGCCCTCTGCGCCTCATCTCTGTGGCTTAAGGATACACCAGCTTCTACTGCCCAGATTCACTTTATAACAATGTATTTCCAGAAAAAGTCTAGCCAGAGGGATTAACAAAGTGAGACAATATTTATTCAATTTCTTTCAAGTCTGCTGCCTAATTTCTTGCCACCTGAATGATTCTGGGTGTTTGACATGTGGGTTAATGTGAAGGGACAAAGCAGGAATCCCAATCCCGTCATGTATTCATAAACCCTGAGAAAAGAGTTTTCTGACCCTAGTTGCAGAGAACCCCCTAAAGAGCTTTTAAATATTATTGCTGGCCTGACCCCACCAGCCAATTAAGTCAGAATCACTGTGGATGTGCTCTGGGCACCAGATTCATTTTTTTCTTTCGTTCTCAGGAGAATTCTAATTTGCAGCCAGGACTGAGAACAATGACTTTATTTTTTAAAGATGACTTGGAGACCTTGCAATTTCTCTTATCTAATCCAATAGATACAATAGGTCAAAGTAGCTATGGTTAACATGAAGAAGGGGTTTCCAGATTCTTATCCTTGTGCATGAATGGAGAAGAGAACTGTTCAGATTATTAAGTGAAAATGGTTTAATTCCACATTTATTATTCTCAAAGTGAGACCATAAATCAGAAAAATTATGTAGCCTGTAAAAGACCAATCATGCCTCCTAACTTCAGTTCCAGTGTTCATCTTTACATATTTTTTTGGATGTTCTAAAATTAATCAACTCGTATTTATTCCTTAAAACAACTTCTAAAATTATACCTGTGATTGAAAACATGAAGCTCAAACAGTTTGTAAACCAGGACTAAACTTCCACGCCATTTTCATCATTTTTTTTTTTACAAGTATTTGATATTTCTATTCTGTCTTTATTTCAAGATCTAGAACTTTACACCTGAACTAATTTGAGTGACATGTAGTGTCGAATTCAGTGGAGGTTTCTATCATCTTGTTTTTATGGGGTTAATGTAGAAATTACTTAAAAGGTCATTTGTCCCGTGAATGTTCTTTTCTTATCACTAGTGATGAGGTAGAAGAAGCCAGACTCCCTGGTTGTTGCATATGGAAGGATGAGAGGCCGAGACTGAGGAAGAGCAAATCAGATGGAGCTGAATATGAATTAAGGCAGCTGCCAGAGGTTGTGTAATGAGCAAACTGACTATATTTTTATGTAGCCTCTATTCACATTTTATATTTGATTTTGTCCTTTGATTGTAATGACAGGTTGTGGTTACACATTATTAAAGATGAATACTGAAGAAGTGACTAAATAAAAAGGCAAGAATTTGAGGATGATTGGTGTCATCCCAGCAGGCAGGGAAGGCAGAAGACTAAGTCTTTTTTTCTCAGTTTCGGCTATTGTATGCACCTCATCCACACATTTTGGAATAACCTTACAATATCTTTTATTTTTTATTTTTTTTTTTGAGTTGGAGTCTCACTCTGTTGCCCAGACTGGAGTGCAATGGCCGCTCACAGCCACCACAGCCTCGCGTGCTGGGCGCTGGCGATCCTTCCGCCTCAGCCTTCCAAGTAGTTGGAACTACAGGCGCGTGCTACCACGCCTGGCTAGTTTTTTTGATTTATTGTAGAGATGAGGTCTCGCCAAGTTGCCCAGGCAGGTCTTGAACCCACGGGCTCAGGCAATCCACTCACCTCAGCCTCCCAAAGGCGCGGGATAACAGGCTGAGCCACTGAGCCCGGCTAGAATATCTTTTATATTTAGTAGTGCATTTGTGCTGCTTTCCAATGATCAGACACCATGGATAGTGAAGGAGAAATATGGCTCTCAATCCTGAAGCTATTGAAGAAACACATTATTTGGGTATGTTGTTACACTCATTACTCCATTCCTGATGTTCTTCTCTCAGACTCTTTATTTCTTTCCAGAAACACAGTCACTACTGAATCCCTGAGGAGAAAAAGCTAATCGTTTTTCATGTCTTGGGAATACTGTATGCATCAGGGTTGCTCTTTTGGGAAAACCTTTAGAATTATTCAGAAATTGGAGATTTGAGTCTAGACAGTATACATGGATACATTAACTAAGGTTCTGTAGTTGACTTGCTCTCTAATTTGAGGCATGTTATTGTCTTTGAAATACCTATATTTTACATAAACCAGGGAGAAACATTTGCCAATGGATACCAAGAGCCATATACAAGAATGTTTATGGTGGTGATGCTTGTAATGGGGAACAATCCCAAAGTCTTTTAAAAGAAGAAAGATTAAACAGGCATAAATGTAAACATTGGAATACTATACAATATTGAAAATAAATATAACTATAGCTATTCACATGTATCTCAGAAAAAAGACTTACAACATCAAGTGCTAATGAATCAGCATGAAGCCATTGTACCACTAGTAGAAGTATAAATTTATATGACCACATTGGAAAATAATTTATGATTACCTTATACTGTTGTTGAAAATATTGAATATATAATAAACATTGGTTGAGTGTTTACTATGTGCCAGTTATATTCCTAACTATACCAATGCTAAGTCACTGTATCCTTAGAATTGTGAGGTAAAAACTGTAATTTTCATCATTTATACAGGAAGGCACTGACACAGAGAGGTTCAGTAACTTAGCCAAGATCAAAAAGCCTATTTGTGGTGCAACCAACATTGAACCTAGGCAGACTGGCTTCAGAGCTTGTCCTCTTAACCATTACATTAGGTTGTGCCTTTCAACAGGTAAAGCCAGTACTTTCACTTATTGATATATGTCACAAAGAAATCTGCCCCATGGCACAAAGAAACAGTTATGAGTATGTCTGTTATGGGTTAAATGTCCTCTCTCAAACTCATGTTGAAATTTAATGGTCATTATGATGGTATTAAGAGGTGGGACAGTTAAGAGGTGATTGGGCCATGAGGGTGCTGCCTTCATGAATATATTCATTTCATTATCATTAAAGTGTGCTTATTATCATGAGAGTGGGTTGTTATGAAAGAGTCTCACTCTTGCCTTTGCTTGCCCTTCTACTTTCTCCATGGGACAACATAACATGAGAGCCCTTGCCTCCTCAGGGATTTAGCAGTGACTGTGTTTCTGGAAAGGAATAAAGAACTTGAGAAAAGCACTTCAGAAGTGGAGTAATGAGTGCCACAACATGCCCAGATAACATGTATGTTCATAGCTTCAGGATTTCAGAGCTGCACCTCTGAAATACCACCATCCATCATCAATTTTCTGACAATGGACTTCCTACCCTCTAGGACAGTGAGAAATTATTTTCTTTATAAATTACCCAGTTTGTGGTATTTTGTCACAGCAACATAAAATGGTCTGAGACAATACTAATAGCAATGAACTTGTTACTGGAAAAATAAAAGCAAATAATCTACAATCCGTTGATAACAGAATGGAAAAATTAATAAAGATATAGTCATGTAGAATAATATGATACAACAGTGAAAATGAACTATACCATGTAAATTAATACTAAAATAATGTTGAGAGATAAAAGCTAGGGGCGGAGGTCATATATATAAATATGTATGTTCAAATACATGCAGAAATAATAATACACACATTTACAGGTAAAGTAAGACTATAAAGTTTGCACATCACATTGCCACAAAAAGCAATGATCAATAGATATTTAAAGAGCTGTACATTGCTGGGCTCGGTGGCTCAGCCTGTAATCCCAGCACTTTGGGAGGCCGAGGAGAGAGGATTGCCTGAACCCGCGGGTTCGAGACCCATCTGGGCAACTTGATGAGACCTCGTCTCTACAATAAATCAAAAATTAGTCGGGTGTGGTAGCGTGTACCTGTAGTTCCAGCTTCTTGGAAGGCTGAGGCAGAAGGGCTGACAGAGCCCAGCAGGGTGAGACTGTGGTGGCTGGGAGTATGACACTGCACTCCAGTCTGGGCGACAGTGTGAGACTCCAACTCAAAAAAAAAAAAGTTGTACATCAGTTTAATTTTTAAAAATGCAAAATGAAACACATAGAGTGATGTGATTATTTTGTTTTGCTTATTAAAATGTTGCATATTTGCAAAGTGTAAATTTTATGACAATTTAAAAATACATATTAAAGCCTTTCTCATAACTTTTAAAAAACTATTTTCTTATAAAAATGCTGTGCAAGAAAGTAATAAAAAATGTGCAAAAAATTGTGAATTTACAGTCTTATTTATAAAAGTAAAAGCCTGGAAATTAACTGTATTCATTTACTGGGGCTGTTCAAACAAAATACCACAAACTAAGTGGCTTAAATAATTAAAATTCTTTTTTTTTAAGTTTTATAGGTTAGTAGTCCAAGATTAAGGTGTCAGCAGGTTTGGTTTCTTCTGAGGCCTTTCTCCTTGGGATTTGGCTTCCTTTCAGACATATCCTCATATAGTCTTGCCCCTTTGTTTTTGTGCCTAACTGCTTATATAAGGATACCAGTCATGCTGGATTAAGAACTCACCCTAACAATTCCATTTTAACTTAATTACTTGTTTAAAGACCCTAACTCCAAATATATTTGCCTTCTGAGGTACTGGGGGTTAAGACTTCAACATATAAATTTTGAGGGAATACAATTCAGGTCATAACATTAATATTACATAATCCAAAATGAACTGTTATAAAATAATCTAATACAATATAGCTAATAAAAAACAGAAGCCATTAGCAGCTTCACCAATGACATGAAACAATGCACATGATATATTAAGTGAAAAAATAAATTTACAGAATATGATCATGTATTCCAACTTTGTTAAACAAAGCTTATTATGCAAGACAAAAAGATTAATAGTAGTCATCTCTAAGTGGAAGCATCTTGATCATTTTCTTGTGTACATTCAAGGTTATATGTGATAAATATTATTTTTATAATCAGAAAGTTTTAAATTTACTACATGGTGGATATAACAAATGAATAACAAACATTAATATGTTAAGGGAAACATGCCCTGGTTAAACTTATTTATTTATTAATTTAATGAGGATTTACTGATTGCATGTTCTATGCCTGATACTGGGGATGCATGGGAGAGTTAGAAAGAAAAGTTCTTATTTTTTATGTTAAATGTTTATGCATTTTCATATCTGTGACCTAAGTTTGTCAATTTGTTACTCAGAATACAACTCAATCTTTATGACTTTTTTTTTTTTTTTTGAGTTGGAGTCTCACTCTGTTGCCCAGGCTGGAGTGCAGTGGCCGCTCCCGGCCACCGCAGCCTCGACCTGCTGGGCTCTGGCGATCCTTCCGTCTCAGCCTTCCGAGTAGCTGGAATTACAGGTGCACGCCAACACGCCCGGCTGATTTTTTATTTATTGTAGAGATGAGGTCTCGCTAAGTTGCCCAGGAGGGTCTCAAACCCGCAGGCTCAGGCAATCCACTCACCTCAGCCTCCAAAGGCGCGGGATTACAGGCTGAGCCACTGAGCCCGGCTTGGAGAATAAATGGATAGAAATTTCAGGAAGTTTAATTGCAAATATGGGAAAAAATACTTCAAAAATTAAAAAGTATCATACATATTTCTAGAAAGTAGTAGGTTTACTGTAATAAAAGTGCTAATGCTTAGTGTGCATCTTGTTGTCTAATAGAACTTTCTCTGATGATGGATGTACTATATATCTGTGCTGTGCAATATGGAAGTTGCTAGTCATATACTGCTTGAAATGTGGCTAGCACAACTGAGGAACTGAATTTTAATTTTACTTTTTGTCAGTAACTTAAATTTAAATAGTGGCTTTCATATTGGACAGCTCAGGTCTAGCAGATATATTGGTATGGGTGCAATAGATTTGAGTGGTCAGTGAGTATCACAGTTGGAGTGTATGACTTTTTAAGATCTCTTCTGGGCTAAGATTGTATATAGTTCTTTGAAATCGAGATTATGGGACAGTCTTTCCTCTATGAGGAATAAGAGACAGATATCCTAAGAAAAAAAGACCAATGAACATGCTTTGGGTTGTCTGAAGTACTTTAAAACACATGTGTGTCAAATTTGAAGGAGTGGTAAAAAACAGATGTTCAATATAATATGAATATTCCAAGGCTGCAGAATATCTGAGTTGTTCTATTTCAGCTAAAGACAACAGGACAAACATGTTTGAAATACAATATCAGTGTAGCTAAAATTACAGATCACTTATACAAATGCCATATTTATAAATTCGAACCTTGAGACCCAGAAAATTTGAGTGATAGGATCCTTGTCTTCTAGACTTTCATGTAAACTTTTAGGCAGCTCCTGATACTAAGAGTAGTATTTAACAATGCCGAGTTTAATAGCATATGTTAGAGTGGGCATTGCAATTCTGGTCTGCTGAGTGAGAATTCAGTCAGTATTCCACTTTGCACATTGTAATGCCTCCTGAAAATATGTATAAATCAAGAAGACCCTGTGAATACACGAAGAGTATTAAAGCTATTATCTCCAGGAATGCCAAAAAGTTAAAGTTCATTAGATATGTATGCTAGAGATAAAGTTTGAAACCCCAATTGAGTTTAAAGAAATTGTATTATATGTGTCTTGTAAAAGAATGAGCAACTTTTGAAGGTTTGTTTCTACAGAACATTCATATAACTGAGTAAACAGTGATCTACGTCTTTTGACAAATATGTTATTTATAATAGGCAAGACTTTGAAGACAGAATTGCAACTTCAACACTTGTTTCCTGGTTTATAACAAGCATTAATGTCAGGAAAGTCAATTAAGAAGTGACCTCCAAAAGCAAGTCTTTATCATTTAGGTTTAGGCAACATTCTTTGTCAGCCTCAAGGTGGGTAACATTAATTCTTGACCTTTTGCTTTGCATTGAAAGGTCATTAGGAAAAGTTAAGCCCTTTATATGTTCACCACTTTTGAAGACTGTAGCTCACAACATTCCATTAAAGGGGTTATCAGTAGTTGGAGAGAAAAAGAAGGTAAAGGTCACCATGAACTTTTTCATCTCTAAACTACATCAAGCAGTTCAAATTGCCATCTGTCATTCGGCTATATAATTAGAAACCCCTTCCTTTCAACTTAATCCAAACACTGCATCTTATTGGGACAGCAACAGTATGCTGTCTTTACCAATGCGTGGTTATGTTTATTTCTATACTTAAGTGTTTAGCAACAGAATTTCCTGTTTCTCGAAGTTTCCTTTTTCTGACTTGCCTATATCAAAGACATCTCTAAAACTGAACTGCTATGGTTGTGAAAAAAAAAAAGATAAAAATAAAATAAAATAGTGGGATAAATGAAGGTGGTTAGGAAAAACACTTAATACATTTAAGTGAGAAAAATTCTTTTTAATTTGGGGGTATGTTTTAGGGTATGTGTGGGAACCATAGAAGAATAGGAATTTATGTATAAAAGTTATTTCTAATTAGATGTTTAACATTACAGAGAGAGTATCTTAGTCCATTTGGGATACTATAACAAAATACTTTAGATTGGGTAATTTATAAACTAAAGTGATGCATCTCTCATAGTTCAGAAGGTCAGGATGTTCAAAATCAAGGTGCCAGGAGATTTGGTGTCTGGTGAGGGCTTTTGCTTCCAAGATTGATGCCTTCTTTTTTTGAGTCAGAGTCCCACTCTGTCACCCAGACTGGAGGCAGTGGCACAGTCATGGCTCACCACAACCTCCAATATCTGGGCTTTAGAGATCATCTGGCTCAGCCTCCTGAGTAGCTGAGATTACTGGTGTGACTCATTGTGCCCGGTCTCTCTTTTTTTTTTTTTTTAATATCAATCACTTTAGGGGTTACAAATGATTTTTGGTTACATGGATGCATTGTGTAGTGGCAATGAATTCTGGGTTTTAAGTGTACCCACCACCCTCACCTGTGCACACTGTACCCCATAGATAATTTTTCATCCCTCACCCACTTCCCACCCTTCCCTTCTAAGTCTCCAATTTCCGTCATAACACTCTATGTCTTTGCAGATCCTTAGTTCGGCTCCCACTTATAAGTGAGAACATGTGGTGTTTGGTTTTCCATTTCTGTGTTACTTCAGTTAAGATGATGACCTCTAATTGCACCCAAGTTATGGAAAAAAACATTATTTCATTACTTTGTATGGCTGAATAGTATTTCATGGTGTGTGTGTGACTATATAGCTATATATAGGTACATATATAATATATATATACATATATGCTTCATTATCATTATGCATTATATAACAAAAATGATTCCTTCTTGCTGTGTCCTCACATGGTAGAAGGCCAAGGCAGCTCTCTTGGGTCTCTTTTATATAAGGGCACTAATTAATTTCAGAGGGTGATGCCCTCTTGATCTAATCACCTCCCAAGGGTCCCACATTACCGTCATCTTGGTGATTAGTTTTCAACATAGAAATACTGGGGGGGGGGTGAGAGACACAAAAATTCAGACCATAACAGAGAGGCAGGCACAGATAGTGGAATGATAAGTGTAAATTAAAGCTTGTGATACCACGGCCAACCTTAGGAAAATCACTTTTCCTCTACGTCTATAGGCAAAAAGAGTATATAATTGGCTTCCGTTTATTTTATCAAGATGAGAACAAGACATGTATCTATAAGTGTCTCAATGCTCTTATGGGAAAAAGCATATACATTTTTCAGCATTATTATGATCATGATTATACTAAGTGAAAGAAAAGTGTGCTGCTACATATATGTATTGCTATAAACAAGATTTTGGATGAGAAGATCACTCAAAATTCTGGATGGGCAATAGCATTGAGAACAGTATTTGATTTCATAGGTATGACATTCTAAAACTCCTAATTTCTAGGTTTAAGAACATGCAACTTCAAAGGAATAATCTCAGCCAAAGACTGTGGATTGGCTTTTTATAGAAACATATAATTTTCCTGAAAGCTGTTATGTTACGAATTATATAGAGTAATAAGTATAGGCCTTTGATAATATGTTGTTTTATTTTGGGCTTTAATTTGTACAGCAGTGACTATAATTCCATAAAGTGTCCTCTCAGTGTGAATGCACATACTGTATTTAAGTGGATCATTGAGAAGGTATCCTTTTTATATTTATTTTAAAATATTGCTGTTTACTAAAGTAATGTAGTGAAATAGAAGTAATATCTTATATGTCTGATGATAAAAATTATTCCTGCTATATTTCTGGAATTTACTACATGTTTGGGTTGGGTGGCTATAAAAGCTGCAAAGGTGAATTGCCACAAAAATCCAGTGTTTTCTTTTTAATAGTAAATTGATGCTACTGTAGGTAGTTGGTTTGCTGTTTCTTAGCTTGTCTAGAATGCTAGTGATTTTTTTACATATCCCATGGGTTGATTCACAATTTTGACCCTGCTTCCCTATAAGATACATGATTTCCAGTTGGTCATTTGCGAAGTTCATACACATATTGTCTTGGTGTCATGTGGAAAGACTCACTCATCATAAGATCCCTGGGGCTTTTAGTGAGTTTTACCATCAGACAGGTATTTGAATATTGTTTGGTAGAATTGTGTCTCATTATTGTATTTTACTTCAAACTTGGATTAATGGAGAAATGCAAGTAAGATCCTGGTAAAATGATGATATTTACTTTGGGTATAAACTCTCTATGCAGATAAAAAGATCTCATTTTTGTTAGTAACATCTAACTGGATCCCCACAAATATCAAGTGTAGACCCCTTTTACTTGGCAATTCCAGCATAAATGGAGTGGTTATCAACACGAAGGAATCTGATCTGTTTATTCTGGAAGAAGAGAAGGATTGCAGTCAATGGTGGGGAGGGGGGAGGTTTCTGAGTCATATGCTTTGCTTGGAAGGAGAGATGGGAGGTATTGTTAAAAATAATTTGCAATGCAGGCATTTTGGAAAACAGACCTGCCTAGCCTCAGGGATTTAGAGGTGTCTGGAGCTGCTGGCAGGCAAGCTGTCTAGGAGAGAATGTAAAACATGGTAGAAGAAGAATTGAACAGTAGTCTTGTATCCGATCTACTGTGATTTTTCTCTTATTTTTTTTTCTGGTGTTCCTAAAATGGTCATGAAATAAAGTTATTAAAGAGGCTCAATTTCTGGAATGCTCACAATGAAGAAGAGGAAGGCTCAAGCTTGTACTTAGTCACCCAGTGATGAAGAGCTCAACAATTTGCTATGCTTGAAGCTTCCCAGACTGTTGACGGCAGCAAAACTGATAAAGAAGGAAATGACCCAGATTCTATGATGAAAATGTATGACAAATCCTTAGTAGAAGAGTTCTCACCTTTACCTTTGCTAGTTCTGCTGCCGCCACCCAAGAAAAGCAAGGGTTTTCTTTCCTTTATATAAGGCTATTATGTTATCATTAAAATGAAAACAATAACTACTACTATTGCTACCAGTAACAGTAGCTGCCACTTATTAAGTAAAGACTCTGTTGGGATCTGTATTCATTCCTTGTATGTTCTGTTATCAGACTTCACTATAACTCAGATATACTGGACATCCCAAATTGCAGGTGAGGAAACTGGTTCAGAAAGGTTAAGCACATAGCAGGTCAATGGTGAATAAAGGATCTGTACTTGTCAATGTAGTCCCCAAACCCAAATTAAGACAACACTTAGTTACTATGTAAGAGGTGCATACCAGTGTGAGGGATTTCAGTCTTTAAATCATGTTCAGGAAACCACACAGGTGGAACTCTTCTTCCTAATCTCTATGAATCTCTTTTGTCTCTTGACATGTCATCCTGGTCAACCCAGCTTGGGGATCACCAGTCATGGAATTATGTGACCATCTCTGTCCCATGTTGCTGCTCTTTTTAATTGCTCAATTCATTTTGGTCTCAATTTTTTTTTCAATTGTCTCTTTATAGTTAAGACCCTTTGCCTCACTATTTCCTTTACAACAGTAATCACATGTCCACTCTTACTTCAATCTCCTTTATCAATTTATTGTTTAAAAATTTATTGCATGTTTTTTATATATTGAGGAAACCAATACCAATACGAATTGGCTCATGCCATTAGGAAACTTGTTGGATAACGGAACTTGGATACAGCTAAATATAAGTCAATGTGATGCCTAGAATTATAGTGATAGGCACACATGGTAATAAGTTTTTAAACTAGGATGTAGTATCAGGGGTCACCCCGTGGAGGCAATAGTGGCTAAGTTTAGTGTTAAACATCAAAAATGAGTAAGTCAAATGAAGAAATATAGTACATTTTAAGAAGAGGAAATAGAATGTGTTAAGGCAAAGTTGAAAGAAAATTCATTTCTGAATGACTAGAATGTAAGATTGAAATGGGTGGGGGGCCTGGAAGAGATCAGACTGAAGACGTTTTCAGAGAAAACATTAGAAAGGACCTTAAAGGGGTCATAATGAGACTGCATTTTATCCAGTGTAGAGTCCCTGGTGATTTTATATTTGAATGCAGAAAAGGAGCAATAAAGGCTTGCACTAAGACATTGTATAGTTCAATTTACTGCAGAAAGGAGGTTCAAATATAGCACTACAACTGAAGTCTGGAGAGTGATTCCTCATAGCTACAGTTTCTCTGTAATTCAGATTTCACAAGAAACTTAAAATATAATATCTCTCTAACAATTAGAATCTTTCACATGGAATAAAAATTTTCTTAGACAAAAATAAGGACTTTTAAAATATTTTATTTTGAAGATGTCAGGTACAATTCAGGATTAGGTATACATGTGGACATTGTACAAGTAAGGTCTGGGCCTCACCTTGGTCCCCACTCTGCCTGGTTTGAGATCAGGTACCCTTGTTGATGTTGTGTCCCCACATCCCCACTCCAGCAGTATCCCACTACTGCCAACCCCTTTCTTATTGTATTATGGTAAATGTTCAGGGTCCACTTATGAGTGAGAACATGTGATACTCTGTTCTTTGTCTCTGTGATAGATCCCTGAGTATTATAGACTCTAAATCCATCCAATTTGCTGTGAAGTCCATATGTTTATCCTTTATGGCGGCATAATATTCCATTGTGTATATGTACCAAATTTTTTTTAGCCAGGGTAGCTTCGATGGGCTGCACAATTGGTTCCATGTTTTGTTATTGTGAGTAGTGTTGCAATAAACATGTATGTGCAGGTATCTTTTTCATAGAATGATTGAGTTCCTCCGGGTATATTCCTAATAGGGGAATTTGCTGGGTCATAAGTAAGGTCAATTTCTAGTTCTTTTAGAAATTGCCACACTGTTTTCCATAGAGGTTGAATTAGTTTGCATTCTCACCAGCGGTGTAGAAGTGCTCCCTTTTCTCTGCATCCTCGCCAGCATCTGTTGTTGTTGTTTGTTTTATTAATGATGACCATTCTTACTGGGGTTAGGTGGTATCTCAATGTTGTTTCGATTTGCTTTTCTCTGATGATTAGTGAGGCTGAACACTTTTTCATTTGTCTGTTGGCTGTTTGTATGTCTTCTTTTGAGAAGTGTCTACTCATGTCTTTTGCCCACTTTTTAATGGGGTTGCTTGTTTTTTTTCCTTTTGGCACTTTTGAGTTCCTTGTAGATCCTGGGCTTTGTCAGATTTACAGGTGGCAAATATTTTTTCCCATTCTGTGGACTGTCTGTCCACTATCTTGATGACTTCTTTTGCTTTACAGAAGTTTTTCAGTTTCATGAGGTCCCACTTGTCTTTCTTATCTCTTATGGCATGGACATCTGGGGTTTTGATCAGGAATTGGTTGCCTGTTCCAGTTTCTGTAAGGATGTCTCCTGCATTTTCGAAGATGTTTATAGTTTGAAGTTTTAGGTTTAGGTTTTTGATCCATTTGGAGCTGATTTTTGTGTATGGTGATAGGTAAGGGTCTTGTTTCAATATTCTGAATGTGATCAGTCAGTTTTCCCAGCACCATTTTCTGAATAGGTTCTCCTCTCCCCAGTGGTTATTAATGGAGGTTTTCTTGAAGATAAGTTGTTCGAGAAATTGAAGTTTTCCTTCTGGAATCTGTATAATGTTTCATTGGTCCATATGCCTGTTCTTTTACCAATACCAGGCTGTTTTGATTATTGTAGACTTATAGTAAAATTTAAAGTCTGGAAATGTGATACCTCTGCTTTATTTCTTTTTCTAAATATTGTTTTTGCTATTTGTGGTCGTTTATGATTCCATATGGATTTCTGCAGTGTCATTTCCAGGTCTGAGAAGAACGATGTTGGTAATTTAATGGGGATTTCATTGAATCTGTAGATTGCCTTTGGTAGGATGGACATCTTAACAATGTTCATTCTTCCTATCCATGAGCATGGATTATTTTTCCATTTGTTTGTGTCTTGGATTTCTAAGAGCAATGTTTTATAGTTTTCAGTGTAAAGTTCTTTCACCTCTCTGGTTAGGGAGATGCCAAGGTATTTCATTTTTTTCTGTGGCTATTGTGAATGGGATTGTGCTTTTTATTTGGTTCTCTGTCTGTGTGTTGTTGGTGTTTGAAAATGTGACTGTCTTTTGGACATTTATTTTGTACCCCGAGACTTTGCCAAAGTCCTTTATCAGTGCAAGGATTTTTTGACAGATTCTTTTGGATTTTCAAGGAATAGGGTCATATTAGCAAAGACAGATAATTTAACTTCTTCTTTTTCTATTTGGATACCCCTGATTTCCTTCTTTAGTCTAATTGCTCTAGCTAGAAATTCCAACACAGTGTTGAACAGGAGGGGTGAGAGTGGGTAACCTTGTCTTTTTTCAATTTTCAGGGGAAATGCTTCCAGTTTCTGTTCTTTTAGCAATATGCTGGCTTTGAGTTTATTGTAGATGGTCCTTACTATTTTGAGGTATGTTCGTTGTATGCCTAGGTGTTTGAGGGTTTTTATCAAGAAGGGATGCTGGATTTTATCAAAAGTTTTTTCTGCATCTAATTATATAATCATGTAGCTCTTGTTTTTACATCTGTTAATGGATTTAATTACATTTATGGTTCAACATTTGTGGATGTTGAACCAGTCCTATATCCCAGAGATGAAGCCTACTTGGTTATGATGGATGATTTTTGAGATGTGTTGTTGGATCCAATTTGCTAGAATCTTGTTGAGAATGTTTGCTTCTATGTGCCTTAGGGATATTGGCCGGTAGTTCTCTTTTTTGTTGGATCTTTACCTGATTGGGTATCAGTGTGATGTTAGCTTCATAAAATGATTTGGGGAGAATTCTATCTTTCTCAATTGCCTGGAATCCTTACAACATGATTGGTATCAGCTCCTCCTTGTATGTTTTGTAGAATTCTGCTGGAAAGTCATCTGGTCCAGGGTTGTGTGTGTGTGTGTGTGTGTGTGTGTGTGTGTGTGTGTGTGTAGGTAGTTTTCTTATGACAGAGTCAATTTCCTGGTTTGTTTTTAGTCTATTTAGTGTCTCAATTTCTTCTTGTTTCAACCTTGGTAAGTTATGTGATGTCAGAAATTCCTTCATTTAATTTAGGCTATTGAATTTGTTTCCATACAGGTGTGCATAGTAATCTCTGATAATCTTTTGTACTTCTTTGGGGTCAGTAGTAATTTGAGTTTTTTGCATTTCTGATTGTGTTTATTTGGATCTTTTTTCTCTTTTTCTTGGTCATTCTGGTCAGGGGTCCACCAAACCTGTTTATTCTTTGAAAGAACCAGTTTTTTGTTTTGTTGATATTTTCTATGATATTTTGTCTTCTATGTCTTGTATTTGGGCTTTTACTTTGGTGATCTGGATTCTTCTGCTAACTTTAGGGTTTTGGTAGTCTTGTCTTTCCAGCTCCCTCAGGTGATTTGTTAGCCTGTTAACTTGTGATCTTTCCATTTTCTTGATGTGTGTTTGTAGACATACAAATTCCCCTTTCAAAACTGATTTCATGTCATCCTAGAGGTTTTGGTAAGATATTTCTTCTTTTTCACTTGTTTCCAGGAATCTTTTAATTTCTGTTTTGATTTCTGTGTTGATCCAGCAGTCAGTCATTCAGCATCATGCTGTTTAGTATCCATGTCTGTGGGTTTTGGGTAGATTTTGTTAGTGTTGATATTTATTTTTACTTTACTGTGGTCTGAGAAGGTGCATGACAATATTTTGATCTTATACAATTTGTTTATGCTTGATTTATGGTCGAGGATGTGATTGATCTTGGAGTGTGTTCCATGGGTGATGAGTAGAATGTATATTCTGTGGTTGTTGAGTGAAGTGTTCTGTAGGTATCTATTAATTTTATTTGGTCAGGTGTCAAGTTGAGGTGTGGGATCTCTTTGCTGAATTTTTGCCTTGATGATCTTTCTAGGGTTGTTAATGGGGGTATGTAAGTTTCCAACTATAAAAATGTTGGAGTCAATATTTTTTTGGTTTACTTAGTAGTTGCTTTATAAATGCCAGTGCTCCTGTGTTGGGTGCACATATGTTTAGGATGGATATTTCTTGTTGATCAATTGACCCTTTTATCATTATGTAGTGTCTTTTCATATCTTTTAAAATTTTTGATAGCTTAAAAGTTGTTTTGTCTGATATTAAGATCGTGACTCCTGCCTTCTTCTTTTGTGAGCCATTCACCTAGAAATTTGTTTTCCATTCTCTAACTTTGAGTCTGTGTGCCTCCTTTGTGGTGAGATCAGTTTTCTGGATGCAGCAAATATTGAATCATCATTTATCCAGTTTTCCACTCTGTGTCTTTTCTGTGGTGTATTTAGTCCATTCGCATTCAGGCTGATTATTGAAATTTGATTGATTATCACTGTCATGAGGTTCTTATAAAGTTTTTTCTTTGTTTGTCTTCTTTTAACTTTTGTGTTTATGTACCTGTGTGTTTTCAAGTTTGTAGTCACAATATATTCCTGTTTATTATGTTTTCTCCTCTTCTCTTGGGAAGTGCATGGTCATTTTTTTTTTTTTTTTATTTCTTCTGTGCTTAATGTCTTTCTAAGTGTATCTTTTAGAGCTGGTCTGTACGCTGCATAATCTCTTAGGGATTGGATATCTGGGAAGGATTTTAATTCTCCATCACTGATGAAGCTGAGCTTGGCTGGATAGGAAATTCTTGGTTGAAACTGTTTATCTATGAGGACTTTGACTATTGAACTCCAGTTCCTTCTAGTTTGTAGTGTTTCTGCCAATAGGTCTGCTGCTATTATGATTGGTTTTCCCTGGTAGGAAGTCTGATCTTTCTCTCTTGCTGCCTTTAGGATTTTTCTTTTGTTACTACTTTGTATAGGCTAATTACTATATGTCTAGGGATTAATCTGCTCATTTGATGTCTTGTGGGGGTTCTCTGTATCTGTTATTTGGATGGTCACATCTCTGGTGAGATGGGGAAAGTTTTCTTGGACAACCTCATGGAATACTTGCTCCAAGGTATTCTCCCTTTCCCTTTCTTCTTCTGGAATACTAATCAGGCATAGGTTTGGTCTCTTGATATAATCACACATCTCTTGGAGGCTTTGTTCTTTCTTTCTGAGTTTTCTTTTTATGTTTTTTACAGATCGGGTTAATTCCATGCTTTGGTCTTCAAATTCTGAGATTCTTTTTTCTACTTGTTTAATTCTGCTTTCCATGCCTATCATCTTGTTATTTATTTCATGGATGAAATTTTTTATGACCAACATCTCTTACATGTTCTTTTAGTGTTGCATCTTGTCTTTTTTGTGTCTTATTTACACTTTCCTTCTGTTCCCTAATTCCTGTTATATTCTAGGGCCAGTCATTTGTGATTTCTGGTTTTGGGACTCTGAGGTTCCGATTTTTCAGCCATTTTTCTCTTTGTTACACTGAAGATTACTTGTGTTCTTCCATTGATTTTCCTCATTTATGGCAGATCTAATTCTTTTCTCTTTAGTTCCATTATTCAGTGGCAGTGGGAGATGCTTTCACTTCTGATGTTTGCTCAGCCCTCTATTCTTCACTGATCAGGGCTCTGAATTTGCTATATTTTGAAACATGTCTGTGAATGAGAAGTTTTGCTGTCTCTTGTATTTTGAAACATGTCTGTGAATGAGAAGTTTTGCTGTCTCTTGTATTTGAGAGTCAAATAAAGTGGAGGATGGGGAGCTAGGATTCAGAATCTATTTGTAAACCACAGTGTTCACTGATTATTGTATGAGTTCCCTGAGACCCACTCTTCACCACCATTCTATATGACAATGGAATGAATATATGTGTGTACCCCCTGAGTCCAAGATAAAGTAACAGCAATTAGAAGAACAAAGAAAAGTAGAATGAAATGAGACAAAAATAAAAAACACACAAAAAAGCAGAAACCAAAGCAAAAAACAATTATACACACACACACACACACAAACTAAACCCAAAACAAACTGAAAAAAAACCCAAAGCAAAACAAGCAAAAAACCCCAAAAAACAGTAAAACTGGACACACGTACATAAACACACATGCATGCATGCCCAACACAAAATGAAAAAAAGAAAATAAAAAAAGGTAATTGAAATAAAACCTTCACACATACATTCACACACCCATTAAACTAAAAAAAGAGAAGAACACAAATAAATAAATGAGCAAAATCCTGAAAAATAAACTCTCAATTATTCACGTACACACATAAACAAAAACAAAAGAAGAATGAATAAAAAGGAGTAAGAAAAAAAGAAAAAGAAAAAGACAGTAGTGGGAAATTCAAATTAAACCCACACATACACATTCATGCACTAAGAAAAAATAGATTATAAAAACAAGGAAATAAACAAAAATCCCCAAAAAACAACCTGCCCTCTTGTGGCAGGTTCTGTAATTGTTCCTCTCAGCTGCTCACAGGCAAGCCCCTTTGCTGTCTCCTGTGGAGCTGCAGACTCATTCACTATCTCCCTAGTGTCTGCCTGGGGAAGAAGGAGGGGTGATGGGGGTGGGTGGGACTTCAGTCCTCCCTTCCTACTCTCCTATGGTCAGGGGATCCCTTCCAGTGGGAAGGTGCAGCATTGTTTCCTTCCCAGGTACTAGCAGAGGGCACCTCAGCCAGGCTTATTCTGGAGTAGAGTCCTTCTATTGCAGCTAATGTCCAGGCTCTCAGTTGTGCCCCAGCCGTGTAAGTCTGACATTCAGATTGCTGGGGAGTAGGGGATTAGGTCAGCCCCAAACTCACCATTGATCTCTTTGGATGTCTTCCTCCTCCTTTCCTGGTCACAACCTTTGTCTCTCAACCTAATCAGGGTAGGAAATGGGATGCCTGAGACTTAGCACTTGTTCTGTCCCTCTGGAGTTTGTGCTTTTGGTATATTCCCTCTGGGTCATGATCAACACCAGAATAGTTAATCCACCGATCACAGGAATTGAGTCTGTTGGTCCATGGTGAGCGAGCCAGAGCACTTTCCTGCCCAGTTCCCAAGATGATGGCAAAGTGCTACTCTTTTTTCTTCTCCAATGGGGCTCTGGCTCTGGCTCCCTCACTATGCTCACTCCACAACCCTTGCTGCCAGTGTCTGGGCCAGGTACTGCAGTGGTGAGACAGAGCTTGGAGCCAGCAGTTGTCGCTCACCCCTGACCAGCAGGAAGGAGGCAACAACAACGTGTTCTTCTCAAAGCAGTTTATTCAGCCTTTACACCATGCCAGCTTCTTCTTTCTTCTTCTAGCTTCTTCTTCTTCTTCTTCTAGCTTCTTCCAGCTTCTTCCCATTGTCCCGTACTTATATCCCTTGGTCTCCACCCACAAGTCCCGTACCAGCGTGTCAGCAGTTCATAGGCTCTGCAGCGTTGCACTTGCGCAGTGCGCAGTGAAGGAGGGCCCGGCGGTATATCATGCGCCTAATCATGGGACTTGGCAGAGGTCCCGGGCGACATCTTGGCTCAGGCCGCGCTCTCCACATCTCCCCCTTTTTTGTTTTATGAACGAGAGAATGCCTGTCTTAGGTTGTCCCTTGCGGAAACGTTCCTTACCCGTCATTGGGAATACAAGCAGCGCTGGCCTGTCCCCTGTCTTAGGTTGGTAACGTTCCCAGGGGATCTTACCCGTCTTTGGCTACTTCCCTAGCAGTCCAATCCACACTTGGGGAGATCGACCAGCCTCCATGGCCACGAGAGCCTGCACCACGAGGGCCTGCTCCTTCTTGTGCTGTTGCCGAGCATTACACATGCACCGGACAAAAGGGAGGCATAGAAGTACAAGACAGATCCCAAGACCCGCAAGTCCTGCCCATTCCTTTACATGAGATGCAATTGTGGTGACCCATCCCATGAGTCCTTTAACCAGCTTAGTATCTACTCGGGTGGAATTGATGATTACGATGGGTGTACGTAGTTCTCCAAGCAGCTTATCAAAGTTCTCTGACCAATTACCTGTAAGATAGCTGGAAAGGTTACGGGATAGCGCCGCAGCGTGGCTGTAGTTGTTAAAAGGCACATTAGTAACGCAGAGCTCCCATGCCATGTACGATGCCTCTCGCTTGAGGGCTATAACATCCTTCATTTGTTAGCTTGTAACCCATAAGCTGTAATATATCTCGGCCCCATAGAGAAATTGGGACCTTCAGCACATAGGGCTGGAAATCCCCATGGTGGCCCTCTTCATCTTTCCATGGCAACAAGCGAGAACTAATCTGCAGCATCTGGGCGTACCCCAGGCCTGTTAAGGTTTGGTCTGACTGCTGTGTGGGCCACCCCGGCGGCCAGTCTGTGGTGCTAACGATGCTACGATCGGCACCTGTATCTAATAAACCAACTATGGGCTTACCATTAACTGTGACTCTGAGCACCGGTCTGATGCTGAGATCTAATGAGCAAAAAATCTGGGGGGCGCCCATAGACCCAAACCCCTTGTCTCCCCGCTCTTTGTTCTCCGCAGGAAATTTCTCATGTAAGCTGCTCAGAAGGAGTAATTGAGCTATCTTGTCTCCTGGTGAGATAGCCGAAATGCCTCGGGGGGATGAAACCATTACCTTGACCTCCCCGGTGTAATCTGAATCAATAAGCCACGCCTCTGGGTGGAGGCTGCGTCCTTCCGCTTGCGGGGGAGGATAAGGAGGTGGTCTCGGCGCCGAGGGCTGTATAGGCACTTCCATAGCACTCATTTTTTCAACGAGCTCCTCTAGTTCCCCCTCCGAAAGCCCTTCCGCCTCTGCGTCTCCTGCCTGTGACCGCTCAGAACACTCTTCTCTCATAGTGTTCATTGCTTCAGCCCCTTCTACCTTCAGCAGGCTTTTGAGAGCCTGTTGAAGCGTCTGCGCCGATGTGGTGTTACCCATAGTCCTAAGTAAGCTTGTCCCTGTTAACCGGGAACCTTATTGTCCTAAGTAAGCTTGTCCCTGTTAACCGGGAACCTTATTGTCTCAACCGAGAGCCTTGCTTGTCCCACTTACCTGGGAACTTACCCTGTGACTAGTCACCCTGTCCGCGATGAGTTCTGAACAGCTGAGGTCCCCGTATGGGCCACCACTTGTCACTCACCCCTGACCAGCGGGAAGGAGGCAACAACAACGTGTTCTTCTCAAAGCGGTTTATTCAGCCTTTACACCATGCCAGCTTCTTCTTTCTTCTTCTAGCTTCTTCTTCTTCTTCTTCTAGCTTCTTCCAGCTTCTTCCCATTGTCCCGTACTTATATCCCTTGGTCTCCACCCACAAGTCCCGTACCAGCGTGTCAGCAGTTCATAGGCTCTGCAGCGTTGCACTTGCGCAGTGTGCAGTGAAGGAGGGCCCGGCGGTATATCATGCGCCTAATCATGGGACTTGGCAGAGGTCCCGGGCGCCATCTTGGCTCAGGCCACGCTCTCCACAAGCAGTCAAGTCCTGGCCACTTGTTCCTGAGTCCCCACTCAGTTAGCCACTCACATGCCCACTTACTCACAGACACCTATGCAAAATTTTCCATTCACTCAGTCACTCATACAGGGACTTGCATGGTCTGACTGGCTCTGCTGCCATCTTCCCAGAAGACTCAGGACATTTTAATATGAAGTAGAAGTATAGTAGTTATTTTTGCCACGTATGCATGCATTTACCCATGCTGATTTCTATCAGACTTAATCATAACCTTAATTGTTCTCACAAGCAAAGAGCAATGAGACTAACCTTGGGAAAAAGCTAGACTTTCTTTCTAGTCCACTTGATTTTAGAATAGTTTTTAACATCCTGTCAAGTATGGTGGAAAGAAAATATGTTGAGGGATATATTTATTAAGGACCTACTATGTATGCACAATTTTGTCCTGTTCTATGAAATGTAATAACAAAACACAAATAGCATTTCTGTCTTCAAATTACTAAAATGTAATTGGAGTTTTAAAAAATGATTCAAAATTATTAGATAAGATATTGAGACAATATGATTCTCTGTTTAAACTTAGTCGTGTAGGCTATGAAAACTATGGGAGTTCAGAGAAGAAAGAAGTCTTGTATACCTAGAAAACCCGACTTCTCCCAGACATGATAAATGACTTCTGTAAAGTTTCAGGATACAAAATCAGTGTACAAAAATCAATAGTATTTCTATATACTGATAACACTCAATCCAAGAACCAAACCAAGAGCTCAATTCCATTTACAATAGTCACAAAAAACAAACAAGCAAACAAACGAAAAATATCTTGGGAATACACTTAATCAAGGAGGTGATAGATCTCTACAAGGAGAGTTACAAGATACTGATGAAATACATTGTGACACAGACAAGTGGAAGAACACCTGATGTTCACGGATCAGAAAAATCAATATTGTTTAAATGGCTATACTGCCCACAGCAATCTATAGATTCAAAGCAATCCCTATTAAAATACCAAAGCAATCCCTATTAAAATACCAATCCCTATTAAAATACCATGTTTCACAAAACTTGAACAAACAATTATAAAGCTTACATGAAACCAAAAGATATCCAGACTATCTGAAGCAATTTTAAGTAAAAAGAACATTGCCTGACTTCAAATTATGCCATGAGGCTATAGTAACTAAAACAGCATAATACTGATACAAGAATCGACAGAAAGATTAATGCAACAGAAAATATAACCCAGGCTATATACCTATAGCCAACTGATCTTTGACAAAACAGACAAAAATAAACAATGGAAAAAGGGCACCCTATTCAATAAATGGTACTAAGGAAACCAGCTAGCCATATACAGGAGAATGCAACTGGATCCTTACCTTATACCATATCAAAAAATAACTCAAGATGGATTGAATACTTAAATGCAAGATCTGAAAATAAAGAAATCCTAGAAGAAAACCTAGGCAAAACTCTTTTGGACATCAGCTTAAGCAAAGAATGTATGACAGAGACCCCAAAAGCAAATGTAACAAAAACAAAACAAAGAAAAACCAAAAAGGACTTAATTAAAATAAGAAGCTCTGCACAGCAAAAGAGATAATCAACAAGTGAACAGAAAACATATGGAATGGGAGAATATATTTGCAAATTATACATCAGATAAGAAAGTCATATTCAGAATCTATGAGGAACTTAAATAACTCAACAGAAAAAAAAATTAACCCCATCAAACACTGAGCAAGGACATAGACATTTCTCAAAAGAAGACATGCAAGCAGCCAACAAACATGAAAAAATGCTGTATTTCACTAATCGTCAGAGAAATGCAAATTAAAACCACAATGAGATATCATCTTACACTAGTCAGAATGGCTATTATTAAAAAGTCAAAGAACAAGAGATGTTGACATGGATGCAGAGAAAAGGGAATGTTCATACACTATTGGTGGGATTGTAAACTAGTTCAACCTTTATGGAAAGTAGTATGGAGATATAGCAAGAAACTGAAAATAGGACCACTATTTGACCCAGCAGTTCCACTACTAGGTATCTACCCCAAACAGAAAAAAAATCATTATATAAAAATGCTCATTGAAGAATTATTCATAGTAGCAAATCATTGAACCAACCTAAGTGCCCATTATGATTGATTAGATAAAGAAAATATACATACACCATGAAATACTATGCGGCCATAAAAAAGAACAAAATCATGTCCTTTGCAGCAACATAGATGGAGCTGGAGCACATCATTTTATGTGAATTTACTCAGAAACAGAAAACAAAACACCACATGATCTCACTTATATATGGGAGCTAAACTGCCACAAGAATGGAAATAATAGACAATGAAAACCCTAAAAGGGAGAAGTGAAGATGGGGATTAAGTTCTAGAAATTATTGTATACAGGGTTCACTATCAGAGGAATGCGACACCTGAAGCCCAATCCTCACCAGTATGGGGAGCCAGCCCCCCAAAAGAGATTTTGAGGGTCCCTGGAAGGTGGGGCAGCGTCGGCGAATATTCTGGGAGAATGGAAGGGAAGAAAGAGACTGGACTCTGTCTAGTGCAGAAGCCGATTCTGTAGTAGGGATAGATATTGAAAGAAAGATGGAGGGATAAATATAAAGAGAAA
>NW_007258786.1:29918-32279 GCF_000164805.1 Carlito syrichta
CGTTTCCCCCCAAGCATGAGGAAGGACAATCTTAATCAAATCACAAGAGTTTACATGAACACAAAGCCAGGTGGGTGGGGGGGCCATCCCCGCCCACCAGGCGTTTTCCTCCAAGCATGAGGAAGGACAATCCCAAAATTATTTCACTGTTCCTTATGCTTGGTTTATGTTCCTCAAAAGCAATACAACAGTTTTAATATCATAAAATCCTAATAGTCAATAACTTCTAAAACTTATGCATACCCACACCTAATGACTGACTTAAATCCTAATACCTTCTTATTCTGTGCTAACTTTACCTGTACTATAAAAAACTCTTAGTTGTAGGTCAGACCAGTTCCTAAAGAATGTGGCCCAGTCCAAAAGGGACGCTGGGCCCTTAGGAATGTGGCCCAGCCCAAAGTTCGTGCTGGGCCATTTCTGGTAACCCTAGATAACCATCTCATGCTGGAAACAGCTCTCTAAATGTATATACTAATTCTACAAATATATTTTTAAATCTTATAAAGAAGCTTGTATCACATATAAGGCTCCCAAATGTGATCTGAGTTTGAACTGTGTTAAGTTTAAAGCCGAAACCGCAGTCTGTGAGAAGCGGGAACAATGGATCCCTACAGTCAGCCATGCCTGTCATATTCTCAGAACTTCGTGCTTAGATCATTAAAATCCCTACCAGTGGGTAATGCTAAACAACAAGGAAAGGAGGAGGGAATGGGCCTTCAGCTCCTGAACCAGACTGGTGGTCTCAGGGTCCGCAGCCTGCCTGGATCCCTAACGCTCAGGCAGGCCTCCACGGCTGGCTCCCAACACACCAGTACACAATATGTCCATGTAACAAACATGCGTTTGTACTTCTTAAATACACACACACACACACACACACACACACACACACACAAAGTCAAGGCAGGATATGCTTGACTAGTGGGTGCAAATAGAAGAGATCTTCCTCTAGAAGGAAGTTCTGGCTGGGTAGCAAGTATGTGGGGTTTTTTCCCCCCTCAGAAGGAAGTAAGGCTGGGCACGGCAGCTCACGCCTATAATCCCAGCACTCTGGGAGGCTGAGGTGAGCCTGTGGGTTCGAGAACTGCCTGGGCAACTTGGTGAGACCTAATCTCTACAATAAATAAAAAAATTAGCTGGGGCCGGGCTCTGTGGTTCAACCTGTAATCCCAGCACTTTGGGAGAGTGTGGCAAGTGGATTGTCTGAGTCCACGGGTTCGAGACCAGCCCAGGCAACTTGGGGCGACCACGTCTCTTTTATAAATAAAAAATTAGCCAGGCATGGTAGCATGCACCTGTAGTTCCAGCTACCTGGAAGGCTGAGATGGAAGGATTGTCAGAGCCCAGTGGGTTGACGCTGAGATGGCTATGAGCATGCCACTGCACTCTAGGCTGGGTGATGCAGTGAGAGTCCAACTTGAGGGAAAAAAAAATTAGCTGGGCATGGTGGCACGTGCCTGTAGTTCCAGCTACTTGGAAGACTGAGGTGGAAGTACAGCCTGAGCTCAGCTGGTCGAGGCTGCAGTGGCTGGGAGCTTGCCACTGCCCTCCAGCATGGGTGACAGAGTGAGACTCCAACCCCCCCCCAAAGGAAGTAAGATTGGTTATTGAGAGTAGAGGCGATAAGTCATGAACAAAACATAATAATAGCTTATCTTTAAAAAAAACTATTTTATTTTTGCAGTAATGTATGGATTTGCTGTTTCATGCCTCTTTGGATTGTGTGACTTTTATGAAAATTTATTATCCTAGTCTAGCTTTCCCTATGAAAGCAGAACCTAAGACAAGGGTGTTCATGGAGGTAGTTTATTTTGAGATGTCACTTCAGCAGTCAGGAGAGAGGGGCTGGAGTGAGGGAGATAGGGTGGAGGACAGCCAATACAAGGTTCAATAAATTCTAAGCTGTCCCTGCAAGGACATCTGGGGTTGATTAGTCTGGGACTTTCTGAGGAGCCATCTCACAAAACAACCACCTAAGGGGCAGAAGATGGGGACATTATTCACAGTTGCTCTATGGGGTGTTAACTTCCAAGTTCTTTGCGTTGCATTTGCATGAGTGCTTTCTGCAGAGTCAGAGATTTCTAAGAACAAAATATGAGAAATTGTAGCTAGAGCTGAGAGTAGATGCTGTCATTTGTACATGATCAAAAGCTGAGCGTAGAAAGGACTGAAATTTTAGATGAATGGAAAAGATGTGACTAAGAACAAGAGGTATCAGATATATTCATGATTTCATTTTCTTTTTTTTTTTTGAGTTGGAGTCTCACTCTGTTGCCCAGACTGGAGTGCAGTGGCCACTCCCGGCCACTGCAGCCTCGACCTGCTGGGCTCCAGCGATCCTTCCACCTCGGGCTTTCC
>NW_007258786.1:32299-86766 GCF_000164805.1 Carlito syrichta
CTCAGCCTTCCAAGTGGCTGGAACTACAGGGGTGCGCTACCATGCCTGGCTTATTTTTTGATTATGTAGAGACGAGGTCTACCAATTTGCCAGGGCTGGTCTTGAACCACTGAGCTCAGGCAGTCCTCTCGCTTCCGCCTCCCAAAGTGCTGGGATTACAAGGTTGAGCCACTGCTCCCGGCCATTTTAAATTTTGTATTCATAGTTCAGATATATTAGAATTTGCTCTTGTTTTGATTTTGATTACTGTATGAACACTGTATCTTTTTTTTTTTTTTGCCTTGACTGGTAGTTTATATAAAGCAGCTAGCAAGAGAGACAAAGTTATTCTTTTGTTTTGTTTTTGAGACAGGGTTTTACTTTGCCCAGGCTGGAGTTCAGTGGCATAACCTAGCTTACTGCAATCTCGAATTCCTTGGTGCAAAGGATCCTCAGCCTCCTGAGTAGCTGGGAGTAGAGGCACAATCCACTGTGCTCCACTAGTTTTTTTTTTTTTTTTGAGTTGGAATCTCAGACTGTAGTGCAGTGGCACACTCCCGGACACCGCAACCTCGACCTGCTGGACTCTGGCGATCCTTCCACCTCAGCCTTCCAAGTAGCTGGGACCACAGGCGTGTGCTACCACGCCCGGCTAATTTTTGATTTATTTTAGAGATGAGGTCTCGCCAAGTTGCCCAGGCGGGTCTCGAACCCGCGGGCTCAGGCAATCCACTCACCTCAGCCTCCCAAGGGGGGGGATTACAGACTGAGCCACTGAGCCCGGCTATGATTTCATTTTTAAGCAAAAACTTAAACTATTATAAAATACATACAAATGTATTATTAGCAAGTATATCTATTTAATAATTGGCTAACAAAAGCATTGCCTATAAATCATTTGGATGCATCTTTTATTGACTACCTTAAAATGGTTTGTTATTAATATCCTCTTTCTCAAAGCCTAATATTTGCCTGACATAGAGTAGGTGTTTAATAATCATGAATGGAAAAATTGAGTGTATTACTTCATGTACGCAGGTGATTTCAAAATGGACGGAAAGTTATATTCCTCAGTATACTTAGTATAGCAATGGTGTGAAGAAATGAAGAAGAAGACTTCTTATTTTAAAAAACTAATTTACTTTACAAACATTTACAGATGACATGGGGAAAATAGCATTTTATAATCTGTAGTGACCCAAAATGATATCATGTGCAAATGTAAATGCAAAAAAAAAAAAAAATGCTGCTGGAGAGCTATACAAAGATTTAAAAAAGATTACTTTGTAAAATTCTTAATCTATCATTTGTAAATATTATGTTAATAATAAAGTGAGGTACTTTAAGATGTGGCATTGTATCTTTTCCACTCTTTTGGATGCTTTCTAGTGTAACGATTACATCAGTAAGCAAAACTTTACAAAGTATCTGCTATATGTCTACTCGCATCATTTGAGGGAAATGTCTGCTTCCGCTATACCTGTTACTTTTCTTTCCTAAATGAGATCATTTACTAAGAAGTTCCTGGGCATCAAAGTTTAGTCACAGGTATTTGACCCCAAGTGCCCCCATCATGCTCTGAAAAATCCCCTTCCAGTTTTAGCATGTTCCCTACAGATTCACCTCCTGATGGGGATACTTGTGAACTACAAAGTCAAGTGTGGTTTGCACAGGGAGTAGGCTCAGGGCCCTTCTTCCTGGGCTTCAAAGGATTTTGAAAAACCAATTGTGTTAGAATCTCTGTCAGCTATAAAGCTTTAAATCTCAGCAGTGACTTCAGAGCTATGTTTGTTGGTTTTAATTCTGCAATGTTGTGTGGGCTTGCAAGCTTCCAGGATTTCTAGTGCTCATAAATATAAGCAATAGAAGATTCTTCCCCCATGGAGGTTGATTTTGATTTCAAGCCATCGTAATCCTCATAACAATAAATGGTTTAATTTTAATGAAGTAATTCATGATAGACAAGATATCACCAGGGAACCAGCTAAAAAATGATCCCTTTTATCCCATACTGTATTTTTGTCAGAATTCTGAAGAAATTAGGAAAATGGGGTCAGAGCTGACTGATGATTATTTATGTAGCGTTATAAAATCCTCAATCATCCTATTTAACATATTTATCTTAAACCTTATATCCCAATGCTCAATGAAATTACATCTTTCCCAGTACACTCATATTTTGATATCAGAAGTCTGTGCTTTAGAAACTTGCTGCTTGGGATATTAGAGTTCAGCATCCAACTGTGTGGTGTGATATAGCAATCTAACTTTAAATGTGAATCCTCCCCTACTTTCATACATAATACATTCATAAAAATTGAATGTTGAAATGTCAAATGATAGGTATATACTGAAGACAAGAGTTTTAACATGTTAAAACTTCACAAGGCTATTTCTCTTTCTGTATAAAACCTTTTCCATCTAAGGAGATGGCATCACTACTTACCTATTTTACTCAAGACATTTGTATAGGTTTCATCCTTTTTTATTCATTTTTCTTCACCATTAGTCTAGAAAATCTTAATAGATCTGTTTCCAAAATATATTGCTTCACTTGTCTATTTGCAGGGCGACTACCCTATTCCAAATATGTCATCGCACATGTACACTGTGGTTATATTCTTCTATACTTTCTTCCTGTGTTCATTTTTGTTCTCTCTCTCTTTTTTTAATTGTAGAGATGAGATATCACCAAGTTGCCTGGGCTGGTCTTGAATCTGCGGGCTCAGGCAATCCACTCATCTCGCCCTCCCAAAGTGCTGGGATTACAGACTTTTTTGTTCTCCTTTTATATAAAATTCACCCAGCTGCCAGAATAATTTTCTTAAAACATAAGTGAGAATGTGTTACTCTACTCCTCAAAGTTCCCCAGTGAATTTCTACTGCAGTCTAAATAAAATGTAAATGCTTCACCCCTTTCCTTCAGAGAATTGGGAATCTGAGAAAAGTATCCATCCTGAACTTTCTCTTCTCTTTTGACCATGGGTGATCTCTCTATGCTTTTCATGTTCTCTTCTTTCCTTTACTAACATTTCTGGTGTTCTTATATCTATTAGGTTCTGTGCTAAGCAGTGAATTCTCTGTAACTTGACATTTTCTTACCTATCAGAACATGATAAAAATCTTATCCATCACTGAAACCCTAGCCTGTATACCAAACTGTGAGTGCAGATATTCTTGACCCTCTGAGCAAGGCATAATCTCCTTTGCTCTTTTTAAAGGTATTATTTACATATAATAAAATTCATATATGATAAGGCTGTAGCTTGATGAATTTTAGTAATTGTATACAATCATGTAAGTACCACTATAATCAAAATACAGAACAACTCCCTTATCCTAAAAATAATTTTATGTCCCTTTGTGGTTGATCACTTTTCTAGGTAACCACTCATCTGGTTGATGTTACTATAAGTTTGTCTGTCCTAGAATTTTATATAGTTGGTATCATAAGGCAAAATATTTGACTTCTTTCACTAAGCATAACACTTTTGAGATGCATTCATGTTGTTGGGTATATTAATATATTGTTTATTTGTGCTGTGATTAATAGTCCATAAAATGGATATATCACAATTTGTTCATCCATTACCCAGTTGATGGACATATAATTTGTCTCTAATTTTTGACTACTCTGAAAAAATGTTACTGTAACCATACCGTACATATTTTAATATGAACTCATGTTTTCATTTCTCTTAGGCAGATTCCTACGAGTAGAATCATATGTTTAATTATATAAGATAATGACATATTGGTTTCAAAAGTGACTAACATTTTGCATTCCCCATAAGCAATATTTGAGAGTTCTAGTGTTCTATATACTTACCAATAGTTGTGTGGTAAGTCTTTCTAACTCTAACGCTAGCCATTCTAATGCACATGAGTTATATCTCATTATGGTTTTAATATACATTTCTCTGGCGATTGTGATGATGAGCAATACTTTATGTGTTTAAGGTGCATTTGTATAGCTTAATTTGTAAAATATCTCTTCAAATGTCTTATAATTGAATTGTAATAGTTTAATTTCATTTTTATTAGACAAGGTCTCTATTGCCCAGGCTAGAGAGTAGTGGCATGATCACAGCTCACTATAACCTCGAACACTTGGGCTCAGGTGATCCTCCTGCCTCCCAAGTAGCTGGGACTACAGGCCACCACAATGCCCAGCCAATTTAAATTTTTTTTGGGGGGGGAAAGATGTGGTCTTGCCATTTTTCCCAGGCTAGTCTGAAATTCCTGAACTCAAGCAATCTTGCAGCCTGGAGTGAGCTACTGTGCTTAACCCGTAAGAATTCTTTATGTATTCTAGAGATAAGCTGTTTATTGAATAAATGCTTTGAAAATCTTTTTTTTTTTTTTTTTTTTTGAGTTGGAGTCTCACTCTGTTGCCCAGACTGGAGTGCAGTGGCCGCTCCTGGCCACCGCAGCCTCGGCATGCTGGGCTCTGGTGATCCTTCCGCCTCAGCCTTCCAAGTAGCTGGAACTACAGGCGCGCGCTACCATGCCCGGCTCATTTTTGATTTATTATAGAGATGAGGTCTTGCCAAGTTGCCGAGGTGGGTCTTGAACCCGCGGGCTCAGGCAATCCACTCACCTCAACCTCCCAAATGCGCGGGAATACAGGCTGAGCCACCAAGCCCGGCTGCTTTGCAAAATCTTTATCACATTTTGTGACTTGCTTTTTGGATCTGGTAACTGTCGCTTTCAGAAAGAAAGGGTTCTAGTTTTAATGAAGTTTATTTTATCAATTTTTTTCTTTTAAAATTTGTACTTTGGGGTTCTTGTTTTAAAACTCATTGCCTAACATAATGTCACAAATATTTTATCCTTTCTTTTCTTTTGAAGTTTGATAGTTTTAATTTATGACCTGTTTTGACTCAATGTCTGTATATGATGAGATGTGAGGGTTCAAGTTCATATTTTCCATACAGATATCCAATTGTTCTCACATGTCATTGAAAAAAAAATATATTTTCCCAAATTGATTAACTTTGTATCTTTGTCAAAAATTAATTTACTGTATACTTGTATATATAAGCTATTTCTAGATTATCTACCCTTATACCAAGACCATATTGTTTTGATGATCAGTTATAGCTTTAGGGGATGTTTTAAAATTAAGTGCACAAGATTTGTTTATATTTTCAAAAACTTTGTGGCTATTCTTGGCCTTGACTATTTTGGCAATTCTTGGCTTTTTGAATTTTCATTAAAATTTTAAAATAAGCTTACTAATTTCTTCACAAAATCTTCTAGGGTTTTGATTGTGATTGCCTTGTACCTACAATTTAATTAGGAGAGGATTGACATGTTAACATTATTGAATCTTTCATTCATGAATATGAATATATATTTTTATGTATTGAGATCATCTTTAACTTAACTTTTTAAAATTCTTTATTTTAATGTGCAGTCTTGTACAGTTTTGTTAAATTTATTCCTAATGTATTTTCAGCTGCTATTGTAAATGATGTTGTTTTTTAAAATGTCATTTTCTAAGCATTTTTACTACTACATAGAAATGTAATTAATTTTTTTGTATTGGTTTTATGTCCAAAAACAGTACAGAATTAATTTATTTATTCTAGTAGTGTTTTGTGCATTCTTTAGGATTTTGACACCTGCAAATAAGGACATTTTCATGGTTTCTTTGCAATCTGTATTAGTTCTATTTATTTATTTTGCCTTTTTTAATGTGTTAGTTGGACATTCAACAAAATGTTCAATACAAGCGGTAATAATGGACATTCTTACTTTGTTTTAGTCTTAAGCAGGAATCATTCAGCTTTTCAGCACTGAGGGTAATGCTAGTTGATTTTTCAGGTGTTTTTGATCAGGTTGAGAAAGTTTCCTTCTATTTCCAGTTGATTGAGAATCGTTGCCATTAAAAATGGATTTTCTCAAATGTTTCTCTTGCATGCATTCAAATAATCATAGGGTTTTGTCTTTTATTTTATTAATATGCTGAGTTACTTTGATTTTACAGGTAACAAGTCCACCTTGAATTCCTAAGATAAACTTCTACATAGTCATAATGTATTATTCTTTTTATATTTTGTTGAATCTTATTTGCTAATATAGTATTTAAAAATTTTTGTATCTATATTCATGAGAATCATTAGTCTGTGACTTTTTTTTTCTGAGACAACTGTCTCTATTTTTGAAATTGGTAATATTGGCCTCACAAAATGTAAGTAAGTTGACAATTGTTTACACCTTTATTTTCTACAAGCTTAAGATTAGAATTATTTCTTTCTTAAATGTTTGAAAATAAACATCAGTATACAATAATCATTTGAGCCTGGAGGAATATTTTTGAAGGCTGGAGCAGGAAAAATGATTAATTATGAATTTAATTTCTTTATATAGGTTAGTACAAATTTTCTGTTTTTTCTTAGGTTAGTTTTGTTAGTTTGTGGTTTTTAAGGAATGTCTCAATTGAATATAGGTTGTCAAATGTATTGTCACAAAGCAGTTCATAATATTTCTTTACTATTATCCTTTTAAAGTCTGAGGCTCTGTAATGACGCCACTGCCTTCGTTTCTGTTATTAGTAACTCGTGCTTTATCCTTCTTCCTTTCTTCTGTTCTTTCATTCTTCTTCCCTCCCTCCCTTCCTTTCTTCTTTTCTTCTTTCTTTGTTCCTCATGCTATCTAGTTAAACATTTCTTCGTTTCCTTTAATATTAAAAAAAAACAACAAATTTTGATCTCATTGATTTTCTCAATTGTTTTCTATCTCATTGATTTCTGATCTTCATTTTCCAACTTCTGAATGGCTTTGGGCTTAATTTGCTTCCCCCTCCTTTTTTAAATAATAGAAGCGTAAATCATTGATTTCAGATTCCCTCCTTTTCCCCCAATATAATTTTTAGTTCTATATATTTCCCTCTAAGCATTTCTTCAGCTACAACCTATAAATCTTGATACTTTGCATTTTTATTATCACTGGTCTTGTAATCTACTCTTAAACCAAATATTTATTTAGTAATGTATTGCAAAATTTTCATACATCTGGGATTTTTCTGGCAATATTGTTGTTAATGGAATTTTAACTTAATTATGTTGGGATTAGAGAACATACTATGTATGATTTCAAACTTACATTTACTGAGATTTTTAAAATCATTCAAAATATGGTTTACCCTGGAAGATGTACCATATATGTGTGAAAAGGGTGCATATTCTTCAATCCGGGTGCAGTATTTTATAAATATCAATTCAGTCAAGACATTTGATACTGTTTTTCAGATCTTTCATGTCTGATAATTTTTTTTAGTTACTTAATAAATTGTTTAGAGAAGTATGATAAAATCTTCACATAAATTCATAAACTTTCCCCTATAATTCTGTTAATGTTTGCTTCACGTATCTTCTGCTATTGGGTATCTTGATGAAAGAAATTTTTATTTATGAAATGTCTTTCTTTAAATGTTCATTTTCTCTGATAGTTATATAGCTGTTCTAGCCTTCTGTGCTCAATGTTCATATGGTATTTCTTTTTTATTCATTTGTTTCTGGTTAATCTGTGTCTTTATGTTTCAAAGTACATTTCTTGTAATTGGCCTATAAGTGCTTGGCTTCAAAAAGTTTTTTCTTTAATTTGTTTGTTTTTTACAATTTCTGCTATTTAATTGGAGAATTTAGTTAATTAGCATGTAAGGTAACAATTTTTTTTGTATTTGAGTCAGCTTTTTAGTATTTTTTTGACTTGTTGCCTTTGATTTTTGTTCCTCTGTTTTTCTTTTCCCATTTAAAAAAAATTATTCTTTTTAGAATTTTATTTAAAATTTTCTATAAATTTTTTTGTTGTATTTTTGCATTGAAATGGTAGTTTTCTATGTATAACACATCATATGCTATTAACTTTTCACAGTCCACTTACAGTTAATTCTATTCTACTTGGAACAAATTATGTAAATCTTGATATAGATCCATTTTTCATTTCTTTTAATTTGTCCTTCAGCAGTTTCATTATGATGTACTTCAGAATAGGTTTTTGTTTTTTGTTGTTTTTCTGTTTGGTGGTGCATTTTATATCTCCAAATTCCTGTCTTTTAACAATTTTGGAAAATTTTTTACCATTATTTAAAAAATTTTTTTCTGATTCACTTTCTTTTTCTTCTTCTAGTATTCTAATAACATGCATGTTTTACAATTTTCTGTAATCCAATAATTCCCTATAGCTCTGTTCATTTTCTTCTCTATTTTTTCAACTTGGATAATTTTTGTTGATCTGTCTTAAAGTACTTTTAATCTTCCCTGTATCTTGTCCTTTTAGCTCTTAAGTTCATCTAGTTAATTTTTATTTTGAAATTTTAGTCCAGAATTTCCACTTGGTTTATCTTTTTTTTTTTACTGTTTTCTATTACTTTTCTTATATTTTTATTTATTAAAATCACAAGAACAGTAATAACAACTACTTTAAAATCATACCTGTTAGTTCCAATATCTGCTTTATTTAATATTAATATTCAATAGATTTTCTTCTCTATTGAGAAAGTATTTACTTTCTTTTTTCTTATTTTTTATAAATTTGAGTGGCAAATTAGACATTCTGAATGGTAAGTTGTGGAGATTCTGTGTTATGTTATTTTCTCCAATGAGTTTTTACTTTGTGGTATAAGGTTGTTTTCATTTGGATGGATTGAACTGTAAACTCTGCCTTTTGGATAGCATCTCTAAACTCAATTCACATATACTGTCTTTAGGTTAGTAGCTTTTAGTCTGTTATGTACATGCATGATTCAGGAATCAGTCAGTCATATGAGAAAATAGTTTGGAAATTCCCCTTTTGATGCTTTCCCTTCTGGGATTCCCCCTACTCTTTTCAGCGTTTGTGGTTTTCTGGCTTCAGTATTCTGACTCCTCTAGGCCAGAAAGATTGTGGGCTATAGTACCTGTGTCTTTGCCAGCATTGTGTGAGTGGTGTGAAATGAAATTAGTGCAAGGTTAAAAGTCAAAGACTGTTGAGCTTCTGTCTTTCTTTCTCAGGTTAGTCTGCACTTCTGACAGAATCTGTTTTTGCCCAATTTCCAACACTTCAGGGAGTTGTTGTTTGTACTATGTCCAGATCTTATAGTAGTTTTTTGCAGAATATTAATCCAGTAGCATTTTGGTTTGTCATGCCTATAAGAAGAGGTTCCCTCTGAATGAATCACTATAGTTATTGAATCTGCTTTGAAATCTTTCTTGAATATATATCTCTTGTCCTCCTAAATATAAGTATGTTTGAGGTAAAGACAATGTCATGTTCATATAAATGTCTGTAGCACACAGTATTCAATATGTTCCTGTGGGTGTTTCTGAAATTAAATCACACTGATCTAAAAGCATAAAATAGAGAAAGGATCTATCTGCTAGAAGGGAGAAAAAAGGAGGAAGCTTCAAAAATGCCAACAGAGGCATTAAACTTATGCCATACTCATTTAATAGCGTAAAGCTAGGCACAAGTCTCGTAAGTATAAAACCTCTCAGATAACCAATTTATAAATTTTAGATTCCTTACTGACTACCTTTTGTACTTCCCCAATTTCATTTTGTCAAAACTATACTAGCCGAGAATGAAGCATATTTTTTTTTCAAAAACTCAGAGCCTTCACAGATGAGAGTAGATAGGAAAGACTAAAGGTAGTATAGGAAAAGTGATAAAGAAAATACAGTACATCCAAGCACACCACTGACTTTGACAGAAAATAACTCTTTTGCTTCATTAATGCATTCCAGCTAAATTATTGTTGATGTTTGGAAAGATGAAATTTGAGGACATTACAAAAGACTGTAGCTTCCTACATCAAGACAATCAATACACAGTAGCCAAGTTTAGATTTTCTATACTCAGGATTACAGGACATCATTGTAAGGAAAAAAAAGTGATGTATGCTGAGATATCACTTGCAACTATTTTATTGCTCTTTTTATTATGACATGCAGATGTGTATTCTTGCTGTCCATTTTTTTCTTCACTGATTAACTTTGTAGAAAAGGCATAGGTCCTGGATAGTTTATAAATTAAATCATTGAACTCCCAACAAAACTGTCCCCTATTTGTTTTGTGATCAAAGGTAATATTCATTTTCAAAAAGTCAGAAAGCTTTTGCAAAGTCAATTTGTGTCTAACTTTAAGTTAAAAATGAATTAAAAATAAGTTTCAGTACCACATTTCTTTAAAAGGGGAAAGTCAAGTGCTCTTTGGCCCACAAATGACAGTAGTCAAAAGGCTAAAATTATCCAGGTATTGGATCCTGATATGTGAATCCAAAAGTGTTTTTAAGTATAGCAAAATTAAAGTATGAAAATATTCTTTAATATTTGGAGATGGCTAAGGGGTTAAGACCAGAAAATTGGCTTTCAATGTGATGCCCAGAAATAAAGGACCATTTTCCTTAATTATAAAGCTTTGTAGTCCATTTTATAAAATTGCCATATGGGTCAACCCTCAGCTGAGCTCAACTTGTAATATCACCTTATGCTCACCACTGCTATCTACCCTTCGCATACCACCTAAGTGAACAATGTGGTGTATTCATTTTGAGTTTTATTATGAAAATAATGCATGTAAGACAATAGTATTTATACCATTTATAAGCTTTCTGATTAATACAAAGTCTTAAAAATGATTTCACTTGAAAAATTATATCAAAAAAGTAAACAAATGATGTACTTGCATTTTTACAATATGGTAATTGCAGAAGGATATTTCTCCCTTGTTTAGAATCTTCAGAGTAATTAATAATTTTTTGTACTTTTTATTATTCTAAATTCAGAAAAAAAGCATTGATATATTTTGAAATCTTATTGGAGCTTTTTTTCTTGTGAACACTAACCACTGCTGAAATGTAACTATTGAGTAATAAATTAAATGGTATTTTTCCAATTTAAGTTACATATTGACTTTTTCTTGACCTTTGAGGACAAAAAATCACCAGTAAACTACACTTTAGAAAAAAGTTTACTAAAAATTAACTATATCAAATGAAGGAGGGTTACATTATTAACAAAAGAAAATATAAGTATTTTCTTCCAAATAGTGATCAACATTTTTGTGTCTCATTAAATAAATAAATAATTTTACTGTTTATGTATTTGATTTTGAGAAAATCATTTAAAATTTATATCTTAAACATTATGCAATAAGTTCATTATTCTGCAGTGAAATCTTTTTTTTTTTTTTTTTGAGTTGGAATCTCACTCTGTCGACCGGGAGCGGCCACTGCAGCCTCGACCTGCTGGGCTCCGGCGATCCTTCCGCCTCAGCCTTCCCAGAAGCCGGAACTACAAGCGCGCACTACCACGCTTGGTTGATTTTTTGATTTATTGTAGAGATGAGGTCTCACCTGCCCAGGCGGGTCTCGAACCCGCAGGCTCAGGCACTCCACTCACCTCAGCCTCCCAAAGGCGCGGGAGTGAAATCTTATAAATAGATTTTCTCAGTTAGATTTGCTAATATAATGTACTTTAAAAATCTGAATCTAGATCCTATAGTAGCTCAATTTATTTTATTTTATGTTAGATTTACTTCTGCTATTTAAATAGAAGGTGAGATTAACAAATCAGACAAAAAATATTTATTGACCCTCCTCTATGTAGAAAACCCATTTGTGAGACTGCTTAATTCTCTAAGGAATGTTAAAGCAATGGGAAAATAAATTTTATTTTACTCTCATGTAGGCTAAAATAGCACAAAGTTTGTGCTACAATAGACAATTTTACCTCATATGTATTCTAGCAACCTATGAATATGTTAAATTTAAGATTTCAACTTAGAAGCTTTGAATATTCACTTCAATTAGTAATTGTATAGGTAGATAGTTTATATAGATAAAAGAGAATAAAATTATTTTTGCCATAAGTTTGTAAATTCATGAATGAATACCAGAGTGCCTTGCTTTTAAACGTCATGTAGAAGGACATGAAAGATCATTATCCTTGCTGGAAGAGAAATAAAAAGTCAAAGGATAAGCCAAAAAAGACCATACATTTAAAAATTTCACTGAAGAACTAACTATGTACACAAATAAATCCAAACTATCTAAACTGCATAGGGAAAAGTCCTTCCAGTTGAATAAGCAACAGAGGATGCTTTCATGTTTGAAGACAGTTGTTGAATTTGGGGGAAAGGGCAACTAGAGTCTACATAAGCAGGACTGTCTTTGCCCAGAGGAAGAGAAACCAGCCAAATTTTTGATGACCCTGTGTGATGGAATGTTGAATTTGAGTCTGGACTAGTGCCAAACACTGAAATAATCCTCCCCCTCAAGTAATTGTCTTATAGGGGAATTTGGCAGAACAAGTAGAAGTTGGAAGCAGCATTAGAAATTGGAGAGATCTCATGATATCTTAGTCACAATTTCCAAGTCTTATGGTCCTGCAGTCTCAAGGTTGTCAGCCTCATGGTCTCACAGTATCAATATCTGGCATTCTTAAAGCATAGCAATTTGGAGGACTGGAAGTTTAATGGTGTTCAGGTCCAAGTTCCTATCTTAGGGAGAGACTTGAACTCCTCTTCATAATGTTCGAATTCAGAGGCAAACTAATGAAAGATGTAAATCATTTTAATCTCCAGCAAGATAGAATATTTCAGCACCTTGTGATTGTGTAGTAAGTCAGAAACTAGAAGAAAAAGCAAAGAGATATTTCTTTAATCTCTTGGTATATTAATTCCCAGACCCTGATAGATTAAAGTTCCAGCCTCTTTCTGAACTCATTCAAAATGTTATTGAAACAAATTGATTACATTTTTACTGTTGCTTCCTCACAAAGTAAAGACCTTTCAATAGTTATTTATTGCTATACAACAAATTTTGGCAAAAACCACATATTTATAATCTCACAGATTCTGTAATTTAGGTTCACCTTCTGCTTTCCAATCCTTCAAAGCTTCTAATCAAGGTATTGGCCCAGGGTCTTGCTTTTTCATCTGAAGGGTCATCTGGGGTAGGATGGTTTCCATGCTCATTTAGTGATTGCTGGCAACATTCATGATTTTGTGGGTTTTGGACTGAAAAACTATTGGCCAGAGATCACTCTTAATTTCTTGTCAAATGGGCCTTTCCCAAATGGCTTACTTCATCAAAGTGTGCAAGACAATGAAGTCATAGGAAAAGCCAGTTGTCAAGATGGAAGTCACACTTTTTTGCACCCAATCATGGAAGTGCTATCTCATCACCTTCATGTATTCTGTTGGTTAGAAGCAGTAAGTCTAGCGCACACTCAAGGGGGAGTTATTACCCAAGGGCAGGGATACCAAAAATTGGAGATAATATGAGGCAATCTTAAAAGGCTGCCTAACACAGACTTCTATTGTTGTTCTGAAAACACATAAAATCAAGTTCTGCAAATTTTGAGGGGAGAGGTCCTGTGGAAATCAAGCAAGAAGTCAATGCATATATTCTATCTAGCCTGCCCCCTCTGGATAATTTTGTGGAGATTGAAGGATGAATGATACTAGATTTTTAAGCACAATCTTTCAACCACTTACTTTATCTAATATTTGTTTCTCATTTTCTATATGCCAGGTTCTGTCTTAAACACTGGGAATTCAATGGAGAGCATGACAGCATCCAGGAGTGTTGGGACAATATGGTTCCCATACAGTGGGTATTGGGACTTGGACAGGTCTATTTTTTTCTGACTTGTCATGTTTTCAAGTATAGGAAAATGATCAACCTTGAGTTTACCTCTTTACCAATCATTCCCAGAGCATGTTAAGCATCTTGTTTGATGGAGAATTGATTGATTGATTGATTGATTGAGTTGGAGTCTCACTCCGTCGCCCAGACTGGAGTGCAGTGGCCGCTCCCAGCCATCGCAGCCTCGACCTGCTGGGCTCTGGCGATCCTTCGCCCTCAGCCTTCCAAGTAGCTGGAACAGGTGCGCGCTATCACGCCCGGCTAATTTTTTTATTTATTGTAGAGATGAGGTCTTGCTGCCCAGGTGGGTCTCGAAGTTGCGGGCTCAAGCAATCCACTCACCTCAGCCTCCCAAAGGTGCGGGATTACAGGCTGAGCCACCAAGCCCAGCTTGATGGAGAATTTAAAGTTGGGTTTGAGGCATACATGGTGCATCTCAGATTTGGAATCTTTCTGCTTACGGGAAGCAAGGGCTCCTATCTGCTCTGTGACATTTGGTAAAAGGGGCATTTTCCATGTAGACAGAAGAAGACAATGTTAGTCCAACTGTGACAACTAGTAAAGTACCATTTATCTCTAACTTAGTGTTGAATATTATCATGATTGTTTGGTTATGTATCTTTGCCATATTTTTTATTCTGAGGTTTTTTCTTTTTTAAAATTTTTGTCTAATAATAAAAGTAGAATCTTAACATCTGTTTGTTTGATTCCCATGTCTATCTCTTTCTCGGACAAAGAATAATTTATTTATTGGCCCCTAAAATCTCAATAGTGAGAGTAGAGACAAGTACGTCTTGTTATCTTAACATGAGTAATAAGATAAGTGACAAGTATATCTTGTGTAATGAGTATTAAGATAAGTGTAATGGTAAGCTGAATAATAGCACAGAGAAGGGATACTTTTATCCAGACTGGTAGGTCTGTGGTGGTTGGGAAAGAATTTTTAGTTTGTATTCATAGCATTTTCTATTCTCTTTAACTAGTGCCTTATGAAAAGCAAAGCCAGTGGATTCTGGAATAAATTGGGACTCTATTAATTATGGAATCAGGCCACTGAAAATAAATTTCAAGTTTGGGTCAGTATATGTAATTATTACCTTACTTTAGAGGTATCTATTCATTTCTTCAGTACATTGTTAGTAAATGCACATCATGTGAAGTATTTTTTTAGAATCTGGAGATATGGCAGTGCAAAAGAAAATTTAAAATGCTTGTTGAGATTTGCAGTTGGCTTAAAGAAACATCGTACCCCTCGAAACTTCTTTGAATAAGTAAGCCCTGAGCCCAAATCAGAGTCTTTACACTGCTGTTTTTTCGGGTGACTCAGCCTGTAATCCCACGCTTTGGGAAGCTGAGGTGAGTGGATTGCCTGAGCCTGCGGGTACGAGACCCGCCCGGGCAACTTGGCGAGACCTCATCTCTACAATAAATAAATAAATAAATTAGCCAGGTGTGGTAGCGCGTGCCGGTAGTTCCAGCTACTTGTAAGGTTGAGGCAGAAGGATCTCCGGAGCCCAGCAGGTTGAGGCTGCAGTGGGCGAGAGCGGCCACTGCACTCCAGTCTGGGCGACAGAGTGAGTGAGACTTCAACTCAAAAAAAAAAAAAAAAGAACAACAAACCCCCAGATAGTTATGCAACTTGCTCCCTAATGAGTTTTAGGTTTTCTCTGACTCACCTAGTTTAGCATTACAGTTGGCCTCTCCCACCAGCACTCTGTTGTCACTACTATAATCTGTGCAAAATACTACAAAATCTCCCTACTCTCCCACAGTAAAAAATCCCAATCTCTCATGAAGGTCTTCATAAATCCCATGATAGGCTTCCAGCTCCATTTGCTCTCTAACCTCAACTCCTTCCCTCACTCCTTCAGAGTGAGTTCACTCTGGGAAAAATGAGATGTTTGAGAAGAAAAGTTTCATGCCATGGTTTAGGCTTATATGGGTCTCTCTGACCACTGAGTTGAGGGCAGACTTGTAGGGTTTGGAGGGACAGTGGTCAATGTCAAAGCAGGGAGATCAGCTGGAAGGCCACTAATTTAATCTAGTGAGAGATGATGATGATATGGAACTGGGTGATAGGTGGGCTTAGGAAGTGAGAAAAAAAATCAGTTCTGGAAATATTTTAAAAATAGAATCAACAGGATATGCTGAGAGATTGAATTTGGGGTTTGAGAAAGAAAAAAAAAAAGAAAAGAAAAGAAAAGCCAAGGCTGACTCTCACAGTCCTGAATGAGCAACTGAAAAGACGACAGCTCACTTTCTAGATAGAGAAGATTGTAGGAGAAACTGGTTGGGGTCAGGATTTGGGACATTTTGCATTTGAGGTGCCCATTTGATATTCAAGTGGAAGTCCTAAAGGGGCAGTTGGAAATATAAGACTTCAGTTTGAGAGAAATCTGGGCTGGAGGTCAACATTTGGGAGTCTTTGGCATACAAATAGTATTTAAAAGCACTAGACTGAGTAAGATCACCAAGAGAGGGAGTGTAGGTTGAGAAAAGATCAGAAGACTCATTCCTGGAGCACTTTGATGTTTGCAAGACAAAGGGATGAGGAGAAACCAGAAAAAAAGAGAGGACAAAAGAACATTCAGTGACAAAGAAGGGAAATGAAAAGTGTGGTGTCTTGGAAACCAAGATAAAATAATTTCAGTGAATAGGTAGTGATTAAATGAATCAAATGCTGCTGATAGGTCAAGTGAGATGCACTGGCTAGAACAAAATTGCCTAGGTCACCAGAAATATTTTTGAGTAAATGTCAGGAGAATAAATTAAACAGCTGCTTTTAGCCATATAAAGTATCTGGGAGAAAAGCATGGGTAAATTCTCAGTGGATACAAAATTTATCAATCACAATTACATCCTAATTTAATATACAAACATATACACATAAATATGCACACAAATTTGCTTGTTTTATCATGATTACTGTAAGTAGGTACCTTATTATCCCATAATACAGTATAAGGTGATGTCCCTTTGGACAGAATTCAGGGGTATTTCATAGAATTCATCATGGAGAGGGACATGGGGTGATGCAAAGATGCTTTGTATTTTGTCCACACAAAGCTTTCATTAGGCAATTTTCAAGTTATGTTGTACTCATTACTACATCACATTGCACCATACTGAGTCTCATTGAAGGATTATATATTTCATCATATGGTCCATTTTGAATGCTACTGATCAGTGTGTGTTGAGAAGGCAGATTTTGTAATTCTCAGAGTGTCTTATATGAGAACTCCTAAATAAAAATCTTATAGAACAATGTCCTTGGATGAAAAGTTCTATTGCACAGATAACGTGCTGCAGTCTCTCACACTCTGAAAGATTCTGTTAATGATAATTACTCTAATACTTCATTAGTATACAATGATTTTTTTTAGCCCTCTACTTTCCAACCTATTTTCATAATAATTATTAAAATTATAACCAATTTTTTAATTTAAAGCTAACACAATCAGTATTTTTTACTATTAACTTTGCTATATTCAACAAAACAGGATTACAACTGTTTGAAGTCTGTAATAAGAATATGAAATCAAGCACAGGAGTAGACAGTCATTGAAGTTTTGGAAATCCAGTAATTTTAATGGTGACTTTTCTTTTGTTTGTCATTCTGTTTCTTTCAAGAGACATCAAACGACTCACACATCTCTTCCTGCCACTAACTATATCTTTCCAAATGTAGTTTAGTTATCAAGATTTTAATAATATTTGATATTCCCCAAATAAACATAAACAACCCTCTCTTTTTATGGTGAGAATTATTTCTTCCAAACACATTTTATTAACTATCTTCTGATGTTTTTCTTGTATTCTTTAATTATTTATTATATCAACTGTGAGTCTTCAATTAGGCTTTAATCTCTTAAGAATCAAGGTCATAAAACATAATAGTAAAGCAATGGCAACAATAATTATTTTTTCAAACATACAGGGACTTTCATAGCTCACAAAAGGTTGTCACCTTTTACATTTATTTCTATAGTAGTGCTTTTAAAAAAAGTCTTTGCAAAGATCCTTGAAATAGTACAGCTATCTTGAATAAAATAAATAACTAGATATTTTTATTTTTGAGTCACATTTTTTTCTAAGATATATCACTAAAATGATATTATCCAAGTGGATTCTCATTTTTCTTAACACATTGACTGCTAAAAGACATTTGAGTGTCTTTTTAAATGAAATGTTTCTGCTAAAGTTGCTAAAGTTGAGCCTAAATCTGCTGAACCTCTAAAACTATCAATTTGCAGAAAATCAAGGGGACAGAAAACACATCAAATGTTGCCATGGGAATGCAATCTATAAAATCGAGGCTGAAAAATATTTCAAAACAAAAATATCTGAATTATTCAAGAATAATTTGTAAGAAAAATAAAAAGTGATGGTGGTAGAACCTCTAAGTCAATTTTTTTTTTTTGAGTTGAAGTCTCACTCTGTGGCTCAGACTGGAGTGCAGTGACATGCTCCCAGCCACCGCAACCTCGACCTGCTGGGCTCCTACAATCCTTCCACCTCAGCTTTCCAAGTAGCTGGAGCCACAGGCATGCACTACCATGCCCAGCTGAGTTTTGATTTATTGTAGAAACGAGGTCTCGCCAAGTTGCCCGGGTAGGTCTCAAACTTGTTGGCTCAGGCAGTCCACTTGCCTCGGCTTCTCAAAGTGCTAGGATTACAGGCTGAGCCACCGATCCCGGCCCAAATATATTTTTTTTAATCAGCAAATTCCAAAATATAGATATTTTTGTGACTGTGATTTGAATAACCAAGTCATGAAAAAAAAATGAAACAACAGAAATTTAAACACTGATTAGGTAGGTAATGATATTAAGAAATTAATATTTTAAACTATTAAACATTATGATTATGTTTTTAAAAATAATTGTTGTCTTTCAGTTATTCATAAAATGTAATAATGAAAGGAAATAATATGATGTCTGAGACTGAATTCAAAATAATCTAAGGTTCAAGGAATGGATCAAGGTTATCTATGAAGTAAGATTGGCCATGAGTTTATTATTGTAGCAACTAGCTCATAGGTACATGGTGATTCATTCTGTTACTCTAGCCTCTTTTGTGTCTAGAAATTTTCTATTAAAAGTCTAAGTTACAAATTTATCTCTTCAAATGAAGAGAACCTGCCATAATAGATAATACTCAGCACAATGCCCACCATCATAGAAGGAAGTTTCCAAAGGGCATTGTACAAATATTCTATGGATTAGATGCCTCATTGGGTATTTCACAGCTCTTCCCCTGCTCGGAACCTCTTTCTTTCCCTTTATTCTTGCACTTCCCATAAAAAGTGACTAATTTGGGTTGGATTCCATGTGTTTGTACATAAAGTTCTGATGCTTTTCAAAATTAGATTAATTTTTTAGTAATCTTTTATCACTTTCTGCTTTCAAATCCCTGGTGCTCAGACACGTGACAGAGACTTATAAATACCAGCTTGCTGAATGAGAAGTAGTAGCTGTCTGCTTCTACTGATGCCACCCCAATTTTTCAGGGCTTCCTTTTTATAAACAGTCTAGTTTTATCTCTGGTTCTAAATTCCCTGTTAAATCATTATCTTTTGTAAAGTTACTTTACTACAAGTATGAGGATTTATCAGAGAATAAGTTGAGAGAAAATAGCTAACTAAAATTAGACAGATGTAAGATTTCAGTGATGCCCGAGTGGGGAGCGGAATGATTTAATCCAGGCCGCTTTGCTCTCATTCGCTTTAAGTCTATCTATGCCTGGTCTCCTTGTGTGTTCCGTGTTTGTGGAATTTAGCTGAACTGATTTTGTGGTCTTGGTCTCAGGGGCATATTGAGCCCACTTTCTCCATCCATTCCCACGCTTCTTTGCAGGATTGTAAAGAATAGCTGGCTGTACTTTAGTGTATACTTGTACTTCTTTTTCATCTCAGATTTGCTCTCCTTGACTTAACTTACAAACTTTCCTTCTTTTTTTGCACAAAAATATTAGAGTCCATACCCTGTGGCTGGAGCTAGAGATATAGAAATGGATAATGTTATGTGGTCTGTGCATTCAGAGCACTCTGTTGTTAGACATCTATATATTGCAGATTCTGAGAAATTTACTACAGCTCATTTTCACTCACTTGCCACATCACTCTTCAAGAATTGTGTGTCCCCAGACTGTGAGATTTCATTCTACACTCCTGCTTCAGATAATTTATAAGATATTAGATACACATGACCTGAGATATGAATAAGAACTCCACTCTTTACCCTTTGCCATACATAGATGTAATCAATTTTTCCTACCAGTAATTTGCTTCTTAAAAGCCATTCTTTTTCTATCAAATGACATTTGTTTTTTTCCCCCAGTATCCTTTGACTCATTTTTAAAAGCAATTTACTCAAAACCTTTCAATCTACTTTTTTCCTATATTCCCCAGCCTAGTTGTGCCACTCCAATCTCAACAAACATAGCAAAATATTTTGTCTTTACAATCACAAAATTAATACATACAAATTGTGAAAGATTAATAAAAAAGAGAATGGTTTTAAAAAAAACAAAACTATAGTAATCCATAATGCCAACTGTTTATTATTTTATCCAAAATTCCACCGAGGACTAAGCATATCATCCCATTGTAATCCTGTCAAACTCTTTTTTGTTTAATTGCTTTGAGAATGGTTTTCTTTGTTATACATCCCACCAGCTTGCTTAGTGTGGAAGTGTAAGTGAGACTTACAGTTCTATGGTTCATGAAAACCACTCAGGAATTCTTCTCATGTACAACAGGAGAAAGCAATCACTCTTCAGTTCCTTTGTGGGGAATTTTGCACATTGTGCTTCAGAACTAACTGGGTTATGTATTTAAAATATAAAGACGTTTATAACATGATTTATGAGCCAGATTAGGGGATAGGATCTTCCAAATAGGCAGAGTGGTTAACAATATGCCTTTGGAAGTAAACTGTTTTTGTTTCTGTTAAAAGATCATTTCTAAAATTTTTGTCATCTTTTTTCCTTTTGCTACTTTTTCAGAAAGTCATTAGTGTGACCTCATATCCACCTCTGCATTTCATGCTTCCTTCTAACATCTCTCTGTTTTGATTATCTTATTGAAAAAAGTCTTTGGAATTGCGAGGGCAAATAGAGCTAATGTCAAACAAGCCATTTTATAACCTCTGGGCAATAAAATGGTTAATACTTATTAGACAATGTTGACTTTTTAGATAAAATATTTGAGAATGGCTAATGTCTGTGAACTGAACCAAAAAAAAAAAAATTCTCATAATAAAAAAACCCCAGTTTTGTGTTTTTTTTTTTTTTTTTTCTTGTGTACCATGAATCAAAGACAGGTCTTTAAAATTCTATCTAAATTAAAAATTGGTCACAAGCTCTATCAATGATCTTTTTCTTTGGGAAACAATTGTAATTTCACAGTTTATAATGAATTTTACAGTTGACCATATTTAAATATGAAAAGAGAAGTCAGGCTTGGTTACTTTTATGAATCTGATTATTACTATCATTTAATTTTTTTCTGGTCAACATTTATCAAGGGTTAGTGATAGATATCTTTACCAAATTTCCTTTGTTTTCCAAACAGCTAATTCTCAAAGAATTTGTTTATTAATTCTGAAATATTAGTTTGCTTTACAGTTTTTAAAATCAAAAACTTATTTTGTAGAAGTTTAAATTATAATGCCTTTAATCATTTTAATTAATTAAATATGAATTCTAAATTGGATTTCTACAGAATAAAAAGCATATGGAGAAACACTGGCAAGATGAAGTTGAAGTCCAGAAAAAATAAGAGAGATTTTGGACTCTTTAAGTAAATTCAAGGTTGTAGGCTCAGCTGAATTTCATACCTGGGGCTGAGGGGGGTGTCACATGCCAATTCAAAACACCTATCTAAAAATTTAGAAAGGAATGGAAAAGGATCTAGAAGGTTGTAAACAGGCAGATGAAATTTTCTGCTTTATAAACTCCAGACTACTAGTGACTTTGATGTTTACTATGAGCAATACATTGATTGATTAATTCTTTGAATCAGCCATTCAGTCTTATGACAATTCGGTCATCATTTATTAAATTCCAATGTGTTAGACATGGAATTAAGTATTGTGAATGCAGTGATATAATGAAATCTGTCCTTAACTTTAAAATGTTTGTAATCTAAAGATTGCATACAAGTAAATAGGCAGTTAATGCAAAATAGATGAATACAGAATGAAGTTCTAAATAGTAGGAAGTAGAAGATTGTACTCTCTTACCAGAAGGCTCATTAAGAGATTAAAATTAAGATGTGATGGTATATGTATGGGGGAAGATGGGACAGATGTCTGTAGGGAGAGGGAACTGAGAGGATTTTCAGATAATTTTCTAGAAGAAAAAGTTGGCATAGGCCAAGATCTGAAGGCAAAAAAGAACATGACATATTTGAGAGGCATATTAAATTTACAAGAATTCTAGAACAGTTTGTTGAAGGGGATCAGCATGGGATAGGTTTACAAAGAACAAATAAATAGATTATTACTTTTTTTTTTAACATGTCCTAACTACTCAAATGTATAAGGACAATGCAATTGATATACCACTTGAGGAATTCAGCAAGGCATTTTACATTTAATCTTTATCGACACTCTTGTGAACCACATGGTTCACTAACTTTACTAAAAGTTTATTGACTAATAAATGAATGTTTCTAGTGACTTAGATTAAGGCTCTATTTTTAGTTCTGTATAGTTGAATCTTTTTATCTAAAATTTGAGTCGAATTTTGGAAACTTTCTTTTTCAGGTTTAGGGATGGTAAAATATACATCAAATGTTTGAATCTGGATTCATAAGATATTAGAATGGAATTATGGATCAAATGTGACAAGATACATTTTAAGACTTTTTTCTGATTATAAAATAATAAATATTTATTGTAAAAAACTTAGAGACATATAAAAATATTATGTGCCAGATGTTAAATATACACTATGTACACACACATATGTTAAATGAGTTAACATATATATTAACTTATTTTGTTCTAATATCCTAAAACAATCCATTTTAAAATGAGGTGTATGTATGTGTAGTTTTTTCTCTGTATTTTCATACACACAAACTTTGTAATCTGAGATTGTTATAATAATTGCATTGTTTATTGCTATATTGCTTTCATCTTTATAACTTTTGTTAATAAAAGTGAATTAACTGTTAATACTTGTTGGGGGGGCACAGGGTTTAGCTCTGTCATCTAGGTTGGACTGCAGTGACACTATTATAGTTAACTGCGGTCTCAAACTTCTAGGCTCAGCCAATTCTCCAACCTCAGCCTCCTAAGTAGCTGGAACTACCATACTAGTAAATTTATATCTCATTCATCATAATGATAGCTTCAAAGTACTCTAATAACAATATGCTCCTGACAAACATTTAGTAGTTTGATATAGCATGTCATTATTAAGAATGTTCTGATATATTTTGACAACATCTATGTATATTTATCTCTTATACTAGCCTGTATATACCTTCACATTTCTAGAAATGGAAATGCAGGGTCAAATGGTAAACTCCTTCAAAATATGGTATATATTGCCAAATCTGCAAGATAAAATTTAGCAAGCACACCTACAAAATGCTGTGAACAAGCACAAAAGCTTGAGAAACCCTTTGAAGAAATATCAAAGGTTGCTAGATAATATGATTATAATGTGTTGTGGCTGCTTTGGTAGCTTTCTGCATTTCACCACTGGTAGCAGAACTTACTTCACGAGACATTTGGAAATGTGAAAGGACACTTTTGGTTGTCACAATGACTGGAGGCTATGGCAGACATTTAGTTGTAGACAATGTAGACTAAGAAACAATGCAATAGCAGACAAGGCAGTGTCCAGCACAGGGAAGAATTGTTCCCCATAAAATACCAGTAATACCATCTTTTAAAAACACTGAACAATTCCAAGAAGAGACTGCATTAATAGAATAGTGTCTGGAAATTGATGATTAACACCAAAATAGTAACTAAATATCTCCTTAAAACAGTTTTTTTTAATGCATGCCCTGCAGTTTAAGATATGGATTAGGCATGGCAAATAAGTTTCTTTTTATGTACCAACTATTATTGACGTTTAGCAACAACCTATAAAGTTGTGGTGAAAAGAACTCAGAAACCATGTCTGAGCTTGGAATGCCCTAATCAGTTAATGCCAGTCAGATTTGTTCGACCAGGAAGGACAGGAATTTTGCCAACCATTTGTTATTGCCAACTGACTTAACTATAATCTGTGAGAAAAAAATGACCAGAATTCAAAACTGTGTCATAATTCTATGGATACACTCCATTTTGTCAAAAATGTCTTCTACAATGAAGCATTCAGAAAAGAGCATATGATTTCAGGTCTCTTCTGGGCTGAATGGTGTTCCTTTCAATTCATGTTTTGAAGTTCTAGCCCCAATACCATTGACTGTAATCGGAAATAAAGTCATAAAGAGGTGATTAAGTCTAAACAAGGGCATTAAGGTGGATTCTAATTCAATCTAACTGTTGTTCTTGTGAAAGGAAACTCGTACACACAGAGACACACCAGAGATTCATGTGCACAGAGAAAAGATCACATGGGGACATGGCAATGAAGTGAACTTTTGTAAGTCAAGAAGGGAGTCCTCGGGAAAAAGCAAACCTACCACACCTTGATCTTAAACTTCCAGCCTCCAGAACTATGAGAAAAGTAAGTTTCTGTTGTTTGAGCCATTCAGTCTATGGCGTTATGTTATGGCAGCCCCGGCAAGCCAAAACAATGTCTTTATTAATATTTCACTATGTAAATTTAATTATAAAACATCATAATGAAATAAATGAATAATGCACTTTGAGTTACGTTATTATTTTTGGGACCACCATTACATATACAACAGTAAAAGAAATTAAAGAGCTATCCCATTGATTATGTTCAAGGTCCTATCTGTCTCAAAATGTCCCTTTCTCTCATACTACCAAATCATTCCTCTGCTATTTTTTTCTTCCTTCTGGCTTGAAATTTCCAATTAAGAGATATGCAAAGAAACCTCTAAAATGTGGGTTATCCATGATTTTCTCCTGTACTATCTTTCCATTGGTACAGAATCATGGATGAGTTTATCAGATTAGCTAATTGCTGATCTGGGAAGTTCACAGTTAGGAGTTGACATCCAGGTAGGAGACAAGTAGACAAGTAAGGAATAGAAGCTATAATAATTTTTAAAAGGCAAAGCAGCTGTACATTATTGTCTACTGAGAAACCAAATGAAGTCCCAAACTTAGGAAAAGACAAATTATAATCGAACCTCAGGCCTAGTCTTTGGGAAGGGTGAGACCCAAGATAGGCAAAGCAATCAAACTTTTTTCTGATGATTAAGAATTGAAAATGTCCTTATACTAATTGTTTAGACATCCCCTGTGACATTTTTAAGTGAGTTAGTCACATATTAACCTTTTGAAGCCCATATTATTCTGGAAATGCTGTTATATTTTGGGACCATATTGGGTATTTATTTCCTGATTAGTACCATTCTGCAATACTGCTAGGGGAAGTAGCTCCAAAAATCATTACTTTGGGATGCCTAGGAGTATTCAATACTTGTTGCATTCTCATGGGTTGTAAAGATCAAAAGCCACCTCCTTGAAAGAATGGCCCCTGTCTGGGGATAGCAAGGTGTTTGTGTTGATATTTCAACAAACAGATGTAAGGGCCAGATGTACAATAAAGCTATTGAGAATTTCCTAGTGTTTTACTTAAAAACAAGTGGCTATGCATTTTTATTTTTAACTCGATAATCTGTCAAGCAAAGGGAGTCATAGTCTGTTTGACTTTGCAAGTCTTTCTCCCCGATATGGCATATATTTGGGAGCACTGCAAGGTTGAATAGACAAAGAAAACATATTTAAAGCTGCAGATGTTATTTCTAAATTGTTCATAAGTAACAGGAAACTGCAGGATGATATTTAACTACTCTGTAGGTAGCAGGCAATTTGCATTTGTAATATCAGCATAATGAGTCTAAGATGTGCCTTGATCCCACTTTATTTTATATGGAATGCAACAATGCATGCTAATAAGTACCCTAAAAGCATACAAATTAGGGAAAAAACAGAAAATGTCATAATTTGCAAAGCTGTCATAGTTATTGTGCTTGTTGGAAAATCTCATCCTATGTATCCACAATGTCTGTGGCAATTAATACCAAAGGTAATGACAGTGAATAAAAAAATTGCAATTTTCTGTTTCAAACTTCTATAAAATACAGTAGTGGATTACTTGTTCTAAAACGTCCTGCAGTAAAATCTTATATGATTGATAGTCCCTTAATTAAAAATAAGAAGCTATTTTATAGTCATGTTAGTCTTTCTGTCTCAGAAATAACTGAAAGACTGTGGCCATGCTGGCCTTTCTTTGTATATTAGTTGTTGCTCATTAATTAAATTTTTCATATCTTCATAATTCACTTAAATATTCAAAGGGTCATTTTATCCCATAGAGGCATGTGGGAGTTTCCTCATTCCTCTCAATTTTGAGAGAAATATATCTCATTATTTCAGATTATTTTTATTTTATGTTTTTGTTTTTCTTTGTGGTTGACAATTATTTTAAGAGGGGCAGAATAAGTGCATGAGAATTGCGAGGATGGATGCTGTAATACAAATGCAACAGTATCAATGTAAGCTATTACACATTGCATTTATAAACACAAATGCAATCTCCTTTCTATGACTAGATAGAGGGCACTTGTTTTTGTAACTTACTGGTTGCTCCCTTGTGCCTTTACTTCCCTACCTCCTTTCACATGCCCTTGACAAAAACAACAAAAAGATGTAAATGTAATAATAAGGGAATTGTTCAAACATGCTTCATTTCTCTTGTAATCAGAGCAATACAAATTAAAAATACATAACTGCATCTTATTGTAAACACTATCAATTGGCAACACTTAAGTTATTTTGGTAAAAGATGAGGAAAAACAGCCTTGCTGGTAGCAGTGTAAATTACTACCAAAACTCTGGAAAGCAATTTATTAGAATCTGGTAAAACTGAAGATTCTCATTGATTTTATTAGATATCAAAAACAGTAGATAGTTAAATATCTACTGTAAATTATCCTAAATGTGCAGAACGATAATTATAGTATTTCTATACTTGAAGAAAAATAGCAGCTTACCTGATAATCCCTTAGTAGAGGAACACTAATTGTATATTTAGTTAATAAAGGGAAGTACTACATAGCAGTGAAAATGAGTCAACCAGCACTTTATTATCAAAATACATATAGCTAAAAAAATCAATAGGTTTTAAGTATAAAATGATATGTAGTGTGTGATGAGGTGCATGTAAATTTAAAAAAAAATGATATTATATATTTTTAAATGTTTGAAACTGATGCACTTCAACATTAGCCTAGTGATTGCCTCTGAGAAAGGAGGAAGAAGAAATAAAAAGTGGGGCCTTAACTGTATTTATAATGTCTTATTTCTTTTACAAAACAGAATTTGGAACCAATATAGCAATATGCTAATATTTGATACATCTGAGTTTTTTACACATAATATTTTTGTCTGTTTTCTGTTTCTAGAACAGAATAAAATGGACTGGGTCATTTATAATAAGAAGAAATTTATTTCTTACAGTTCTAGAGGCTGGGAAGTCCAAGAGCATGACACTGAGATCTGGTGAGGGCCTTCTTGCAGCATCATAACATGGTAAAGAACATCACATGCTAGGAAGTTAAGAACAAGAGTATCAGAAAGAGATTGCTTTTATAACAAAGCCACTCCTACAATAACATCTCATATCACAACTTGTGATAGCAACATGAATCCATTCATGAAAGCAGAACCCTCATTAATCCATTACTTCATTCACGAAGGCAGAAGGATTATGTTTCCACTGCAAAAACATTTGGGGAACACATTCAAACCATAAGCACATAGGTGTCTATTATATTATTTTCTGTGTTTTTGTGCATGTTTGAATATTGAGTATTTCCAGTTAAACTGTTATGTCCAGTTTAACTGTAAAGTTAAATATAGACTAGCATATTATCTTTCATATTTTATAACCATACTAATACTATTTATAAGCAAAATGCCATTGCACATACTACTCTATTTGCAATAACTAATTTAACCACCCAGGAACTCTGTTAGGTAAATACTATTATCTACATTTTGCAGATGAAGAAATGGAAACACAACCCAGAGTTACAGATTTGGGACTACCATTTAATCATGGCTTTATTGTTTTGTAAATTTAATATATTCTCATATGTCAGATGAATATACTGCTTGGATGCTTACATCCTTTGTCCTGGGACATATTTATCTGAGAATACATCCTCTTAAACATTGTTATACATTAATTAGGGATAATAGCAGATATTGGCCAGATCCAAGAACTCTAGAAAAATTAAATAGGATTTAAATCCTATTTAATTTTTCTAAATTCTTTTATTTATTTATTTATTTTTTGAGTTGGAGTCTCACTCCGTTGCCCAGACTGGAGTGCAGTGGCTGCTCCCGGCCACCGCAGCCTCAACCTGCTAGGCTCAGGCGATCCTTCCACCTCAGCCTTCCAAGTAGCTGGAACTACAGGTGCACGCTACCACACCTGGCTAATTTTTTATTTATTGTAGAGATGAAGTCTTGCCAAGTTGGATCAAACTTGTTTACCTGAAATACCAATCTTGAAGATGAAACAATGGTATGTATTTGAAAGAACATTGAACACTTCAGAATTCTTTAGAATATTATAATATAGAATGTTATTTATTTTTTGCACAAAATCTGAGAAAGTAGCCCATACACTGTCCTAAGTCACCCTAAATATATATCCTCTTATGCATAAGCCATGATTTTTTAATAAATACAAGTTTATGACATTCTATTATTATTTTGTTTATTTTGGTCAGAATTGCTGTTCCTGCAGATTTTGCCTCAGACTCTACAGAGTTCAGCTGGTTTCTATTTTGTGACTCTTGCTTCACAGTGTTCAACAGAACCCATGATTTCTGGCCAGAAGATAAGATGTGAGGTCCAGCTCCCTCTGAGCACAGTCAGAGTGGCTTTCAGAAAATACAGCACACAATATCAATCTCTTTTCTTGGAATGCAGTTCAAAATTAACCAGGTTTTAATTATTGTGGGTGTTAAATTGACGTTGAAATCACTGGAAATTGTGAGGTAATTTAAAGAAATGTGTTAGTGAGACCAGGAAATGGCAGATTTGAAGCTCACAAAGGAAATGATTGATGTTCCATGTTGTAATCCATATGAGTGCAAAATGGGCAAAACCTTTGAAAAATGTGCTGGTATATTAAATTAATTGAGGTATGAAGTCACCACCTGGATTTTTAGCCTTCTGTTATCATTTAGTCTTTTTATTTTCAACTTCTATGCTATAAATGATCTTAAAATTTTACTTTCTTAATTGAATTTTTATTTGATTTCCTTTGTTACTTGGCCTTACCTCCTGCATCTTCAAGATCTTAGACTGGTAAATTCTAAAATAATGGTTCTTTAGTTTTTACTTGGAGTTTTCAAAGCCCTGTGGTAATGTTTTGCCACACAACAATTTTCAAATGTTGAAGCCCAGCAATATCTTTGCAACCTTACAGACTTGTAGAAATTACCCCTTCTTGCAAGTCATGCTGGAATATCCTTGTTTAACAGGGTCCATATGATGAAACAAATATGTAGGGAAGTAAATCTGATAATGCCAGAGAAAATAATGACTCTGAGGCAGTGTAGCTGAAATGAGAATCCATTACAGTAGCAGCCATCTACTAGGTAAATAAAAACTGTAAAAGGATGTGACTAAAGTTAAGCTTATTAGAAAAAAGATAATTGTAACTAGAGTTAAACGAGCTCATTGTGATTATGATTAAAACCCGTGAACTTTGAGTTGGTCAACTTGGACATGAAGTTCAGGGGATAAATTAAAGTTACAAACAGAATAGTGCCTTGCTTTCTTGGGATGCTGTGACACCCAGAGGAAAAGTTTAGCCTGAGGCTAGGAAAAGTCTCAAGCATAGAGGAAAGAGAATCAGTAACTTTTTGACAGACACAATTTGTGCCAAATTTGGTAAATAACACATGATTATGTATTTACATCTTACCAAAAATACATGCAATTTTTATCCTAAGCTGCGGTAGTAAAAAAATTCATCTTCAGCCGGGCTGGGTGGCACAGCCTGTAATCCCGCGCCTTTGGGAGGCTAAAGTGAGTAGATTGCCTGAGCCCCCGGGTTTGAGACCCGCCTGGGCATAGAGACCTCATCTCTACAATAAATCAAAAAATCAGCCGGGCGTGGTAGCGCATGCCTGTAATTCCGGTTACTCGGAGGGCTGAGGCAGAAGGATCGGAGCCCAGCAGGTCGAGGTCGCAGTGGCGGGAGCGGCCACTGCACTCCAGTCTGGGCGACAGAATGAGACTCCAACTCAAAAAAAAAATTCATCTTCAAATGTGTTATATCATATTCTGGACGCTGAATGAGCTTTTGAATATTTGTGTCTGGTTGATACTCCAAGCAAAAATTCTGAACAATATACCTACTCTTTTATGTTCTGTAGTTCAGAGATATTTTTAAATGATTACTAGAATTACTCTGGGAGTAAAAAAAAAAAAAGATAGAAGGAGGAAGGATGAATGGAAGGATGGATGGAGAGATGGGTGGATAAATAGATACGTGTTTGGATCCCTCCCTAATTTAGCAAATTAGGAATAAAGTTCTGGCATTGCAATGGAGACAATGAGGGAAACATATTATAATCAAACAAAAAGAAAACCGGAGAACTGAGATATCAAGAGACTTATCAAGAAGTTTCTGGAGGAGTGACCTTCTTTTTATAAAATAATAGCAGGATTCAATTCTCCAGAGAAGCATTAAGGGGACTGCTCTGTTAAAAGCTCTGTTTGAAGTTGTTATAAGTCTTTTAACAGTCAGGTGAGCTGAAAGGAAACAGGGGCCCAGAAAGCAAAAGTGTTTTTGTTTCACTGGTAAGTTATTATTAATGACCCGGGAAGGCTCTTAAGGACAAAGCTTTGGAATCCATTAAACAAGGTGGGGGTAGGAATTACAGGATTCGTCAGATAAAGCCATGGTAAAATTGTGCCCAAGGATTCTTGGGCTGAACTATGCAAGTCCCAGGAGGTGATCTTTTCTAACATCGTGGGGTGGTTCCAGCCCTGATGCTGCGCTTCCATATCTGATAGGTAACCACTATGGCCCTATCTATCCTCCATGCCCATCCCACATGGTAGAAATGCTTATTTCTCTTGTTAGTTTCTGATGCCACAGATAAAGCATCTTTCCTGATTGGCTTATCTCTGATGTGCTTCCTTGAGTCTTGCTCTTTCTCTGTTCTATTTACCGCAATGTATCTTCACAATGCAATTTCCCACATGTAATGCAACATCATCACTTTATGCACTACATTCTCTCTCTTTACCTCCTGTTAAGAACTTTAAGGATGTAGTGAAGACTAAACTCTGACCTTTTTTTCTTTACCTTGCCAAATTCCTAAGGGGCTTGGAGAGATGGGCTTTTATTTTTATACAATATAGTTTACTTTCCAACCTGATTCTGGCGTTAACATCACATAACAGACAAAGAAGGAACATCAAAGTATTTTATGACCCTGTCAAGCTGTCTTTTGGGGACTCAAGACACCTTTTAATACATCCATTCTCTCTGAAGTCTGTCACCTATGAAGCTTCATCTACATATCAAGAAACTTGACTCCCTTATCATTCCTCAAGCTGCCTATTTCCCTATTTCAGAATTCCTTCAATAACTCTTGCTAAATAATCGCCAGTCAGAAAATCTTTGAATTCACCTATAACCTGCAAACCCTCACTTAGAAATATACCCCCATCCCAGACCTAAGGAATGTAAATCTATATGTATTGATGTATAGTCTTTTATAAATTTTGTCCTCCTAAAATGTATATAACCAAGCTACAATTCATCCATGTTGGGCACACAATCTCAGGACATCTTGGGGATGGGTGCCATAAGGACCTAAAGTCACTCACCTTTGGCTCAGAATAAACCATCTTAAATATTTTGCAGTTTGGCATTTTTTGTCAATAGTAGTTATGCAAATATAGTCATCTAACATCTTAAACCCAATGTTTACAAGGACAATCAAAACAAAAGTGCTCATTTCCTTTCCTGAACAATGTGTTAACATGTTAGCAGAATGGTGTAGTGGATAAAGTACATCCCTGTCAGACCAGAGACACCTAATTTTAAATTTCCCCTGTTGTTTTCTAATTGTGTGACAAATTGCTGGACCTCTCTGAACCTCACTTGTAAACTGAAGCTAATTTCTACTTTACATGGCTACTGTTATAATTAAATGAGATAAGGATAGAAAATATTTATCATATAGGCAACACTCAATAAGCATTAAATATCTTTCTTCCTTCCACCTAAATTTGTAGACATCAGAAGAAAATTCTCTTTTAATTTTTCCTTTGATGGGTTTCCAAGATGATCATTACTCTAGAGTTAGAGTCAGGTGTAAATATATATATATATATATTGAGTTGGACTCTCACTCTGTTGCCCAGACTGGAGTGCAGTGGCCGCTTCCGGCCACTGCGGCCTCGACCTGCTGGGCTCCAGCAATCCTTCCACCTCAGCCTTCCAAGTAGCCAGAATTACAGGCATGTGCTACCATGCCTGGCTGATTTTTTGATTTATTGTAGAGATGAGGTCTCGCTGCCCAGGCAGGTCTCGAACCCACAGGCTCAGGCAATCCACTCACCTCAGCCTCCCAAAGGCGCGGGATTACAGGCTGAGCCACTGAGCCCGACTGGGCTTCCTTATATTAACTTTAAGTTTCAGTAGTTGTAGGTAAATGTGTTTTCTAGATGATGGTTCATGGTTTTCTTAAAACTTTTACATAATCTATGACCTATATACCCACTTTAACTGTTGGAAATAACTGTTTTCACCTGCCTTATGAATTAAACTAATTTCCGCTTCTAGGTTGAAAGTTTTCTTTCAGTGAGCCTCCATGATTCTGCCTTTAAATATTCTCAGTTTCTGTGAGCATATTTTTAACAAGAGGTATTTCAAAGAGTAGGTGTGAAATCAAATAAGATAATATATATAATATTTTCTTAGTCTGTAAGACTTTATGTAGGTGAAAGGCATTGCTAACAACACCAGCAACCTGTACTATACTGTTGCCTTTGTGGCTGGAGGAGAGGTCCTCCCGATTTGTTATGACAAAAATTATCATAATTATTACAACATTAATCACAATTATACTGCAATTTTATCACAGTGCTCACAGCTGAGCAAGTTAATTGAAAACTGAGAAAAACCTAATTGTGACTGTTTATAATTTTTCTTGGGCACTACTTGTAATCTCCTATGAATTTAGAACTACAGTTTTTTAATGCTTGAAGAAATCTTTGATGGCATCTAATTTGACCTCTTTGTTTTTTGTTTTAAGATGAGGAAATTGAGCCCTGATGAAAGAAAGTGACCGCCCGTAGCCAACCAGTTAGTTTGGTGAAAGTTAGGGCAAGGAGATGTAATTAAGTTGCTTCCCTACACCCTTTTACTGGTTAATAATTTAAATGATTGCACCACTTTTTAAAAAAAGTAAATGACACTTAAAGAAAGTCCTGCTGCAAGTATTTATTATGGTAGATAAAAAGAAATGTAATACAAGGCCCAAACAAACAAGCAAAAACAAACAAAAAACCCCCCAACCACACACAACAAAAACAAAAACAAAAAAACAGAACTATATCTTCCATGGAGAATCTTCCTTTAAAGTATATTTTTAATTGGAATGACCCAGAAATTTACCTCAATTGTACAATGTGTTTTCTCCATAACAACTTGTATCTCCCACTCTGCTAGTTTTAGTCAAGGTATTTTGGTAATGAGACCCTATTTAGGGAAGCCTAAATGGAAGACTATGTTGAAGAATAAAGAAGCAAATCTCAACCAGGCCCCATGGGAGATGACCTTTAAAAACCTGAAGGCCTTCAGGGCCAAGGTGTTTCTTTGTATGTTTTTTTCATTTTAGCAAAGAGAAGCCATCAGCTTTGTCTACTCCTCAACTTTAAACATGTGGTCAAAAGTATAGGAATCAAATCTGACCATATTATATACTGTTGTACTAGGGTTTCTGCACCCCCTTGTTCATGATAAAGAGGGAGAAAATTTGATCATCCAGTCACTAATGGATTGGCCCCTAGGTTGCCGGCTGCCTCTTGAAGTGAAGTACAATTTTGTTCTATCAGTCAGCCAATCCCACATTTTAGTAGAACTGATACAGTGTTCAGTTACCTTAGAAAAGGGAATCACAATTAACTGGCAATTTAAAACTAATTTAAAATACCAGGATTAAATAATGGTTCTGAAATATCTAGGGTTTCCTTTTTTTCAGAAATATATTTTGAGACCTTTATTTTGATATGTGGTCTAGTATGATAAAGGCAATTTTAAATAGGTATGATCCTGTGTAATTTAAGTTATATGATAGCTATATTTTCAGTATCAGAAAAATGTAGAAGATTGTGTTTCCCTGGAAAAAAAAGCAATAATCTAGGAAGTTTCTGGAGGATTCTAATTGGCCTTGTCCTCAATACTTTTTTTTCCTGGTTTAATATAGAACCACTTGAACTGGTTGATACAAACTACTCCCATGAAGGTTATTGCACTCTATTTTCTAGTTGGTGTCATCACCTCCCACCCCCAATATTATTCTTGAGTTGAGGGCATAGTGTTTCAATGACTACCAAGTAACACAGGGAATTTGGAGTTATTTGCTACAAAATACTGGCTGAGAAGTTGCATATTCCCTTGTGTTTTATTAGATGTATAGGATGCTATTTTTATTAATTAGGATAACTTCAAAAATGCCATTTTTCACTCTATGTTCTTGAATCATTATCACATACATATATATAAATCATAAAACATGATTCTTGATAATTCTGTGAATGTTTAACAGTAACTAACTATAAATAAATCATAATAATCTTGTGTATACTCTTAGTTTTTCTTGATTTTTTTAAAGTAATGGTTACAGTATTCCATATCTCTGTTATAATGTTAAAGTTTATTCTTCCCTTTAATCTCTTCTGATGGTAGAGGAGGACATTAAATATATAAAAGGAAGTCTAAAAAGAAACTAGCAAAACAGATATCTTAGTGTGTGGTTTATATCTATATTAACAAGAACAAGCAACAGTATTTAATTCTATAACTGAAACTGATTACTAGGAAATTAAGGTAGGAGCTTACTGTTAATTGAAAGACTGAGAAGGAAGCAATAAATTATTTCAAAGAGGTAGCTGAAGTGTTTAAGATAGCAAAGGAAAAACTTATTTTAGCCACAGAATCTAGTATGAATTTCTGGAAAATACTTTTAAGTTTACCCAGATAGGACAGAGAGGAACTAAAGATTTGATTTTATTGATGAAAGACAGGAAGAGTAGAATTGTAAATATACTATGAAAAAAGGAACATGAAATTTGTTGTCAATGCAAGGAAGTAATAGAGTCAGATTATAAAGAAGAACTCCAGATTCTACACAGGGAAATAGATGGTTAAAAATGTCAATGTCCATTGAAATGTATTTACAAATATTTGTTGAGTGTTCATAAGAGCAGGTATTATACCAGACACTATTAAGGAATCAAATGGAGAGACTTCTTACAAATTGCTAATAGTTAAAAAGGGGTTATAAGACATTCAGAGAACTGGAATAAATGAATGAGGATGTATGTACAAGAAAAATAAAGTGCAATGAAAGTTCAGGAACAAACCTTCAAAATGGAAAAACAGATATATTTACTTTTTAACGAATGAGGTTATGTTAGACGGAGTCTTGAAGACAGAGAGGGTTTATTACATAGAGATAGAACTAGTGGTAGAAGAATATTCCAGAAAACACACTAAGAGACTCACATAAACTCCTATAAACATTCATACCCACAGAGTCACAGTTGTCTGTAAATAGAAAGGCTAGTATTATATGTATCATAGTGAGAAATAAATAGCTTGAGGGAAGAGGCTTCCTTATTCATTATCTTATCATGTTTTTTCCTGGTACATATCATAGACTCAAAAATGTTGAGTACTGCCAAGATAGGTAACAAGGCCAAGGAACATAAAGTAATTTGACCAATAGTTAATAGAAAAAGAAAGGAAACAAAAATTAAATAAATGACATTGTGTGCTAAAAAGTTATGGAGAAAAGCATTTATATTTTAAAAAGCTAACTAATAGCTTTTTACTTCTGAGGAATGACATAAAGCTTATTAATGAAGACAAATATCTTCTTTTTTTAAGAGTGTTGTGGGGAAAGAAAACAGGCAGAATGGAATGTCTAGTTTCTGCCTATTTTTCTAGGCTACTTAAGTTTAAGATCCAGAAATGATAGAAGGACTTCTGTTTTGGAAAGCACATAAGCAAATCCTTAGTGAAAAAGATAGGCTTGCTGGGAAGAGAGTTTGAGGAAGAGAGAATCAAAAGACATGTTTTGAGCTGATACCTGATGAAAAACACATCCATGGGTGGGAACTCCTGAAGGACTTATGAATAGGGAGGTTTAATATTCAAGTTTAACTATGTACTTTATTGAACTGTAACTTTCTTCCCTGCCCTGTAATTTCATCACACCCTTCTACAGACATAGCTGCCTTCCTTGGGTGAGTGAATTTGGTAAAATCTAAAAGAGGATGTTATGTTCCACACCTGAGTCAGAAAGATGATAGAGAGAACAACTTTGAAATAAAGGAGATACGGAAATAAGAATGTCAGAAAATATGATAATTCAGAGCCAGATGTAATTATGAGGAGCTAAATCCCTAGGAATTCACAAAATTACAAAATTGAGAGTTAGTGATCTTGAGAAATTTTATTTAAATTTCAAAGGAGAATGGGATCTCAGTTCCGTGTGCTTATTTAACACGTCTTTATGTGGTAAAGATAGAGTTATAACTTCCAGGTTTTTGAGCCAATCTCAGTTTTGCAATCTTTCCATTATACAAATTAAAGAAAGTGAACCAAAATAATCTGGAATTGTAAAGAATTTGGGAGACTATAGTTGGTAAGTAGAGAGAAGTGTCCTATCTTTAGGAAAATTGTTCTAACAAATGGAGATACTCAGTGTTGTGCCAAGGAAGGAGTGACTGTGGAGGTAATCCACCCTAATGCAGAATAATAGTGTACTGTTTTGGGTTTTTTTTGGTGGGGGGGTGGGTAGATAATTTAAAGGCAAAAATAAAACAGACTGAAAGTCAATCTGCTGTTGTTATTACTACTAACAGGTAAATCTAAGGAATGTTTATGCTAAAATACTTCTCTTTGCTAGGATTTACTTTCCCACCAGCCTCAACTTTGGTGTGCACTGAAGACATTCATCTGAGAAAGGTGTGTAATCCACTTCTCTGCCTGCAAGACTAAGTAAGCACAGACCATGGCATAAAACCCACATGAGGCTGGGTGGCCATGGAACTGATAAATCCTGCTAAAGCATCTCCCTCATCAGAGCTAGGTTGAGGTAGTAGAACCTCCCTGTTAAGAATTTCAGTTGTGAGTTGGGCTCAGTGGCTCAGCCTGTAATTTCGTGCTTTGGAAGGCCGAGGTGAGTGACTTGCCTGAGTCCGCGGGTTCGAGACCCGCCTGGGCAACTTGGTGAGACCTCATCTCTACAATAAATCAAAAAAATTAGCCGGGCATGGTAGCACACCTGTAGTTCCAGCTACTTGGAAGGCTGAGGTGGAAGGATCGCCAGAGCCCAGCAGGTCAAGGCTGCGGTGGCCAGGAGCAGCCACCGCACTCCAGTCTGGGCGACAGAGTGAGACTCAACTCAAAAAAAAAAAAAAAGAAAAGAAAGAATTTCAGTTGTTCTCTTGATGTTCACGGTATCTGTTAGTCAACACCGCACTTGATTTTATTATGCACCTACTTTTCTATATTCTATCCATTGTCACATTCACATTTCACTTCTCAAGCTATTAAGTGCCAGTTAGAAATAAAATCACATGGACAACTCCCTCAGATCCCCTCCCACTGTGGGAGCTTTTCTGTCCTCTCAATAAATCCTGCTTTCTAAAAAAGAAAGAAAGGAAGAAAGAAAGAAAGGAAGAAAGAAAGAAAGAAAGAAAGAAAGAAAGAAAGAAAGAAGGAAGGAAGGAAGAAAATCACATTAGTCTAAAATGTAAGCTACGTGTGAATTGAATATAATTTTTTCTTTTTTGAGTTGTAGTCTTACTCTGTCACCCAGGTTGGAGCGCAGTGGCATGCTCATGGCCACCACAAGCCTCAACCTGCTGGACTCAGGTGATCCTTTCACCTCAGCCTTCCAAATAGCTGGAATTACAGGCACACACCACTGCGCCGGGCTAATTTTTTTATTTATTGTAGAGATGAGGTCTCACCAAGTTGCCCAGGCTGGTCTTGGGCTCAGGCAATCCTCTCACCTTGGCTTCCCTAAGTACTGGGATTATAGGCATGAGCTACTGCGCCTGGCCCTGAATAGGAATTTATGCTTTGGTTTTGTCATTTTCTTTTTAAATTTTTGTAAAATATAGAAATGCACAGATCTTCCACACAGAGTACTGTAATGTTTTGAGTGTCTTTCAAGTCTTTTGCCCGTTTGTAAAAAAATGGATAACTTGTCTTTTCAACAATAAGTTTTAGGAATTATTTATATGATCTAGATACATCTACTTTGTGACTCCTTGTCTTTCAGGACCACCCCTCCCCCACAATTTGACACCACTGTGGCAGCCTGAAATCTGTCCTTTCACCCTCAGACCAGTAATAGTTCAGCTTTCTTTTTGAGTTCTAGCTGCCCTGTGTACTCTTCTAAGAGATTTCCTTGGGGGAAACATATAAACATGAATCTCTTTCTTTCAAACCTTCTTCAATTTTTGTCTGCTGTGGTCACTCTCTTTGCTTTCAGATAGCTTCAAATATTTTCTCCCTGGAATTATTATTATTATTAGTAAGAAAGTTAATTCAACATATGCTAATCCACCATTAACTGGAACTGAAAAATATTCCTGCTTTTATCTCTGTTGTATTCCCAGATGCCTTAACATTTCTTTCTATATTGTAGGTATTAATAAATATTTTTTGAATTTAGTGAAAATTAACAAAATTAAAGAAAGAAGTGCAATGCTTCTTTCTGCTGTAAAAGACAGATGAAGTTTATTTTGTTAGAGGATCAATCTGATGGCATGACACCATGAAATTTAGAGTTTTATTATTTAGTATAATTCTTCACTCCCTGTATCAATTATCTCTTGCTATGTAACAGATTCCCAAAACTTAGAGACTTAAAACAACAAATAGTTATTTTCACAGTGTCTGTGAATCAGGAATTAGGTCCAGCTTAGCAGGGTGCCCCTAGTTCAAGGTTTCTCATGACATGCAGTCTACTTTGAAGTCTCAGCTGGGCAAGGAGTTGTTTTTAAGCACTGTCATCTCATAGTTGTTGCTAGAATTCCAGTTCTCAGGATACTGGACTGAGAACCTCATTTTCTCTCTGACTGTAGACCACAGTCCTCTTTCAGGTCCTTACCATGTGGGACTCTTCATAGAAGACTCACAATGTAGCAGCTGACTTTCCTGAGAAGATGAGTAGAGAGAGTGAGAGAGAGTGACCAAGATGAATGTCGCAGTATTTTGTAACCTAATCTTGAAAGTGATATCCTATCTCCTATTATCTTCACTAGAAGTAGGTCAATAAATCCAATTCAAGGAGAGCAGATAGTACAAAAATATGAATATAGGAAGCAGAGTTTTTGGATGTCATCTTAGAGAACACATACAACACTTCTCTTACATGGGGAAATGAATCATTTAAAAAAATAAATTTTAAAAATGCTTGGACCTCCCGTTTTATTTCAGGTACTGCTGTGCACCGACAGGTGAAAAGATAAGTGAGATGACTCAGTTCTTGTCTTCCAAGGGCTTATGTTCTGGTTCAGGAGGCAGGACTGTTGGAATCTGATCAGTGCTATAAAAGCTAGGAGCTATAGGAGCAGAACACACTTTTTAAGATGTGGGAAAGTTTGTCTTTTTCACAAAGGAGATGAAGCCTGGGCTGTGTGTTGGAATAAAGGACAGGAGAGAAAGCACGTTTCAACATGTGCCTGTGAGAACATTGCAGGAATTGCAGGCATTTTTTTTTTTTTTTTGAGTTGGAGTCTCACTCTGTTGCTCAGACTGGAGTGCAGCGGCCGCTCCCGGCCACCGCAGCCTCGACCTGCTGGGCTCTGGCGATCCTTCCGCCTCAGCCTTCCGAGTAGTTGGAATTACAGGCATGCGCTAACACGCCCGGCTGATTTTTTTATTTATTGTAGAGATGAGGTCTTGCTGCCTAGCAGGCATTTTTAATGGCAAAGTCAGGCATCTGCGCTGGAGGAGTGGTGAAGAAGGAGGCTGCATGGAGGAGCCAGAAAGTCACTGAGAAGGGCATATTAGAACACTCTAAGAATTGGCCTTTTTAATTTGAGTTGAGTTCAAAACTGCCTCCTTGCATATTTGAATTCTACCTACGGGTTTCTCTGTAACCTTTCACATAGTGAAGGTAACCTAGCTGGGTGTGTAAACAGACTAACCTCCTCTTATGCCAATCACTGAGTTTTGACCAATTAAAGGCAGCCAACTGATCAAACTGGGTTCAAATGAAACAAATGTCGAACTGTAACCAGTCACTGTTTCTGTGCCTGACTTTCACTGTCTGCGTGTCACTGTGCTTTTTTTCTGTCTATGCATCTCCTTCCACCATGTGGCTGCACTGGAGTCTTTCTGAGCCTACTCTGGTTTGGAGGCTACTCAATTCACAAATTGTTCTTTGGTCAATTAAACTCTGTTAAATTTAATTTGTGTTAGCTTTTTTTTTTTTTTCCCCTCAGACTTATGTAGTAAGTGGAGTGAAACACTGAAGGGAAACACCAGTTAAGCACAGAATAATGAACATCCTGCGCCCAGCTCAGTACCTACTGCTTTCCCAATAAACAGACAAAGAAGTAGAGGAATACGTGTCATCTCCTGTTTCACAACCTCCAACACTCCCTGTCAGAATGACTAGGTCACAGTCTAGGTGAAAAGCTCTGTGCGAGCTCCTTTACTTGAAATCAAATTATACATCTCAATGACCATGTACCACATCTCAATAACATGCAATTTCTCGCAAGCACCATCTTTTGTAAAGTAACAGGAAGCATATGATTCAAGTTCATTTCCAGAGAAGAATGAAAGAAAATAGTAGTGTTCCTGCGTAATGTTAACGATGAGACAGCTCAACCCATAGGTCCTTTATTTAGCTCAGTAAATTAAATGAATCTCTAAACACTTTAATTACTTCTCCCATTGCCTTTCTTTCTCTGTGGTGCAAATTCTGTACCATTCACTTGTTAAAGCCTCTTTTGAAACTCATTTCTCACTTTTCCCCAAAGATCTATAAGCTTTCTACATAGAAGTGAAAAGAAGCAGTGAGGCATATAGTCAGTGATACTTAAAACTGGATGAGTCACCCCCAGGGAACGTCTGGGAGGAGGTTGAGGGCTCAGCCGTGTGCCACAGTCTACAGTTTTGCAAGTACTCAAGCAGACCAGATTCTCACTGACTGAAGTCCATAAATTCTGCTTGTCTAACCTTTTTTTTCAGTGGCATGTTGTCAGAACTCTAGGAACCCAACAGAGTTACTAATATTTACTAAATGTATACCACCATCAAAGGGAAAACACCTGAGTAAATCTGGGAGATGACAATTTTTACAGAATTGTGTGACCTCTGATCATATAATGTTCAATTGAACAATAAGGGATTAAACAATTTGCAAGTGTTGGGTTTCCATGCACATTAAGTTTTGCTGTAATGTTCTTCAGAAACACCTAGGACCACTGGGTCAAAGCTGTAAGTGAGATCTAGGTCACCTGTACACATAAGGATTATGTCTCCTATCAAAAAAGCAAAATTTTCTCCATAAAATTTTCACTTCTGAAACAAGTAGCTAAGGTGTAATTATCATCAAAAACTTCTTTTGTTCTAGATTACTATGTATCATACATTTATCTACAAAAAAAGATACTTTTTTTTCCCTTCTTAAGTTAGATTAATTTATATTCAGTCCAGTAGGAAGTTCAGATATCAGAAGCAAAAAAACATTCATTTTATTACCCACATCTTCTGAGCTAGGATCATGTAGGGTTTTAAAATTATCATTTAATTATGACTGAGGAAAGGCAAGCTTTCGGGAAGATTAAAGGATATGGCATGGCCCTTCAGAGAAGGTGATTACCAAGGAAACTTAGCAAGTATGTGTTAGAGGCAAATTTGAATGACACAGAATGACAGAGGAAATGAATGACACAGAATGAAGTGACAGAGCACTAAATTAGAGAGGGCACTCTCTAGTCCACTGCGGCTTGTATTGTCAGGCTTAGAAATGTTTTTAAGATGAAACACTAGGATTTTGTCATCAGATATAAGTTAATGTAGGAACTACCAGAGTTCTAAAATTGTAAACCTAAAAGTTACTAAGAAAATAGAGTGAATATAGCACTTGTAAAATATCAATAAGGTATCATGCTATTTCAGAAAACTGTTAAAACCCAAAGTCATGTAGCCATGTCATAGCAGCGAAGCGCAAGTATATAAGGAAAGAGGAATAACCAAATCGAGCCAATCCCATTATAAAGACTTGATCGATTTAGCACACTATTGCTGGCTATTTTGCTCTCAAGACTTTTTTTACTTGAAAATTAAAGAAATTTAGTCTTTAGATTCTTACATCACCAGTTTCTCATTATTACCTTAAAAATAGGTATAGAATACATATGATTGCCTGGAATATAATGTTAACACTATCTTAAACCAAAGTTTGGAGTACAATATTTTTTGCTCCCAAGCAAAATTAGGGAGCAGAAATAAGGATCAGTTGGGTAGTTGTTTCTTTGTATTCCTATTCATTTTTCTCAATATTTACCAGGAATCTGTAATACTCATTGTCCTGTGCCAGTCTCTGTGTCCACAGACAAAAAAGGGCAAAGATGACTCTACATAGGTATGTAGCAAGGTATGGTGGAACAAGGTCAAATCCCAGACAGAACTTCTCTCCTTTGATGACTGGGTAACTCTTAATGCCACCACTAAAGTCGAAATATTCTTCCAAGCCAAAGTAGGTGGGACTTCAGAAGGGCTACTTTCACATTCTTCTTGTTCCTTCTACCTTAGAATTCTTTTTTTTTTTTTAGTCTCACTCTATTGCCCAGGCTGGAGTGCCATGGCACACTCACGGTCACCCCAGTGTCGACCTGCAGAGCCCAGGTGATCCTTCTGCCTCAGTCTTCCAAGCAACTGGAATTACAGGCACGTGCTACCATGCCCAGCTAATTTTTGGTTTATTGTAGAGATGAGGTCTCACCAAGTTGCCAGTGGGCTTCAGGCAGTCCACTTGCCTTGGCCTTCCAAAATGCTGAGATTACAGGCTGAGCCACTGAGCCCGGCTACCTTAGAATTCTTTAACTCTGCACATGCTCTGTCATTCAGTTAGAGACACTACCAATAGTGTTAAAATTTCTCCTCATTACACGGACCTGTCCCTTCACTTAAACTTCTTTAGGCATTAATTTGGATTTGAATAATGACCTCTAGATTCACTTCCTTATTTACCACTTTATATCTCTATGCTGTCTTTGGACATACCAAGAACTTTTGAGCTCTTCAAAGCTGGATGAGATAAAATTTCCAAACTTTTTCATTCAAATAAGAGCACACCTCAGATAATTTAAGCAGTTCCCAAATTTTCTCTTGCTATTCCTCTTCCAGGACCTTCCATGACACTGAGTCTATCCCATGTCTTTGGGGGGACCCACTTCACCTGCATGTCTACAATCCCCTCCACTTGGTTCTTCATCACCCCTGTTTCATGAAACTTGGCCTCCCTCAGCCTTGCCTAATTTCCTACAGAGCTTCTCCTTTTTCTGCCTCCCACTGCCTGGCACCTCTTTACTCACATCTTCTTGAAACTTGTTTTTCTAAAGAAATAGCAGCATCTGGATCTTTTTTGTTAAGTTATTTTTTATTTCTTTTTTATATATTCCCAGGCTCAAGCAATCTCCCAACTCAGCCTCCCAACATTCTGGGATTACAGATGTGAGCCACCACTCCTGGCCTGGATGTTCTAATCTCTTCATCAACACTATGCTCTCCTTCTAGTTCCTAAAATGTCAGGCACATGCTTTCTAATCTCTAGCTTTTTTCAGTTTTAGAAAATATTTATTTGTAATGGACACATTGTAATTGTATATACAAAGAGTGCCAAAAAAATGTATACACACTTTAAGAAAGGAAAAACTGTATTAAAATTGGAATATTCAATATATACCAGTAACAAAAGATGAATACCAATCACATTTGACTTCTGCAATTACAAGAGGTGTTCAGAGTAGTTGCCATTGGTGTCCAGACATTTTTGATTATGATGACCTAAAAGTAATACATAGATAACATCTCTTAAAATGTGTATACATTTTTTGGCACAGCCAGTATTTATAGGACACAATGATGTTTTGATATACAGTTACATTATGGAATGACTTAATAAAGCTAATTAGCAAATCTATCACTTCACATATTTCTCATTTTTTGTGGTGAAAATTTTTAAAACCAATTCTCTTCGCAATTTTAAAATATACAATACATTATTATTAATTGTAGTTACCATTCTGTGTAGTAGATCACTAAATCTTATTCCTGTGTGAATGAAACTTTGTATTATTTCATCAACATTTACCCTTTTCCCATTCAATAGGCCTCTCTCACTGACTGTTATGAACAGTTGCATGTCAACAAATTGGAAAACTTGGAAGAAATGAATAAATTCCTAGAAATATACAATCTATCAAGACTGAAATAAGTCTAGTTTCATTCTTTAGGCAACATAAGCATATTTGCATTTTATTTAGGTCCTGGCCCTTTCTGAATAGTGGCTTTTTTTCTTAAATCACTTAAAAAAAAAAATATATATATACATATATATTTCTTCTTTCTCTCCTCCACTCCCTTCTCCTCTCCTTCCCTTTCCTTCTTTTTTTTCCCTCTCCCTTCCTCTTTTCTTCTCTTTTTCTCTTCTCTTTCTTTTTGTTCTCTCAGCTCTTATGCCTCCGTAGATAAGAAAGTCCTGATCATTTGATTCAGGCAACAGAAATATCAACTATGGTCCTCCTAACCTTCCCCAAATTCCTCAATTTCATGATTCCATGTCAAAAATATTTAACAGAATTTACAAGAAATTTAGTCATTGCCAGAGAGAAAGAGGTTATATTGTACAACCTATAATAGTCTTCCATCTCTTAATTTGTCTTCCCTTTCTCAGCCAATTTATCTCCCTGTTAACCCCTTGTCTAGAGATTATTTGCTCATCCCTGTATTCTAATTGGTCAGAGTGATGTCTTGTTTTCCTTAAGCCTAGAAGAGGAACTTGGAGGCTGTACCCAAGGGGACTTGCTATTGATAACTAGATTTGGTAAAGAAAAATATATATCCAGGAAAACACTTTAGATAGTGGAGATGCCTAAATAAAAAATAAATCTCCTTAGACTTGCAACCCCTAGTTCCTTCTCTCAAGATAAACACTGAGCTTTCAAGGAATATTTCATGGATACATGAGTGTGAATGTATATATATCCTTATGCAAAACACAAATTCTGGCACACTACGTTGATATTTTTAGCTCCATAGCATAAGTTTTGCTGCTGTTGGTGGTAGTTTGATTTTTATTTGAACTATCACCTTAGACATAGTTCCTTATTGCATGTATACCATTATTTCCTTGTTATCATTATTCAGAGTATTCAAAAGTATCACAAATATTTTACAAGCTAGTTTCTGATTTGTATACCATTACAAAGAATGTAACAATGAGCATCCTTAATCACAAAGAATATGCACATGGACAACTAGATGTGTAGTATTAATTCCTAGAAATAAAATTACTAGATCAAAGGAAAACATCATTTTTTCTTTTTTATTAAAATAAAAAAGATAAGGTAAACTGAGTGCATTGCTTTAATATTACAGTTTAATGAATTTTTGTATATGGACACATCAATGTAACCATGACTCTGATCAAAATAAAGACTATTTACAGCATTCCACAATGTTCTCTCTTGTCACCTCCCAGTCAGTACCAAACACTCTATACCAGTGGTAGCCACCATGCTGATTTTTTTTGCTGTCAATTAGTTTTGTCTGTTCTTAAACTTCAAACCATAGAATCATACAACTTTTAAAACTAATAGTGTGCCTGTGAGTCATCTATATTGTTATGTATATTAGTATTTTATTTCTTTATTTTGCTCTATAGTATCCTAAGATATGACTATACATCATACTGGATACAAGGACATTGCATTGTCCTCTAGATTGTTACATTGTCGTAAACTGTACTCTTACAATTTGGATTCTTGGGAAGATAAAGCTGGGATAAACCTTAGAGAGGATTTATTTTTTTTTCACATTTTTATAGATGAGGAAGCTAAAGTCAAAAAAGAAGAAGAGTTTGCCCAACTGGTTAATAGTGCTACAGAATTTGGATCCCAAGCTTGGACTCTCCAGTTTAGTATTCCTTTGAATATGCCATGTTGTTTATACAGACACCCCTTTGAATTGGAGGCACTTTAGAATATGATGGCCATAGGACCCACCCTCCAAAAAATAATTTTTTCTTCTTTTTTTTTTAATCTCCACATTCATTGAGGTATGGCAAAATCAAGCTAATTAACATATGTATTACTTTACATAATTATCATTTTTTGTGAGAACACCTAAAATCTGCTCTTAGCAATTTTCTAGAATATAATACATTGTTTTTAATTATAGTTCCCATGCTTTACACTAGATCTCTTGAACTTATTCTTTCTATCTGACCAAGATTTTGTATCCTTTGGCCAACATTTCATCCACAGCCTTCACCCAGTCCCTGGTAATCATCATTCTACTCTACTTCTGTGAGTATGGCTGTTTTAGATTCCACATATTAATTAGATCATGAGGTATTTATCTTTCTGTGCCTACCTTATTTTCTTAACATAATGTCTACCAGGTTCATCCATGTTGTTGCAAATGACAGGATTTTTTTCTTTTCTTTTCTTTTCTAAGACTAAATAGTATTCCATTGTGTATATGTACCACATTCCTTATCCACTCATATGCTAATGAACAAATGAACACTTAGGTTGATTTCATATCTTAGCTACTGTGAATAATGCTGAAATGAACATAGAATTGTAAATATCTCTTCAACATACTGATTTTATTTTCTTTGGGTATGTGCCCAGTGGTGGGATTACTGGAACAAATGGTAGTACTATTTTTAAGTTTATTAGGAACCTCCATACTGTTTTCCATAACTGTATTAACGTGCATTTTCACCAACCGTGTGCAAGTGTTCCCTTTTTCCTAGATGCTCTCCAATGCTTGTCTTTTGTCTTTTTGATAATAACTGTTCTCATAGGTATAAGGTATTAACTCACTGTGGTTTTAATTTTAATTTCTCTGATAATTAGTAATGCTGAGCCTTCCCCCCCCATTATATCTGTTTGTTGCCTGTATGTCTTCTTTTGAGAAATGTCTATTTAAGTCCTTTGTCCATTTTTTATCAGGTTGTTTTCTTTCTATTTAGTTGTTTAAGTTCATTTGGTTGAAATGATATAAACACATATGGATAACATTTTTGATTAAAATGAGACAATTTGGCCCTAGCTTTTGATGCCTGATCAACAAGAAAAAAGTTACACATGTATGTAAGAAGTTAAAAAGCACAGCAAAATGTCCACTGTTTTCCAATAATAATAGAATATTCTTTTTTTTTTTCAAATCTAAAAATTTTTCTAGAGGAAATTCTTAAATTTTTCTTGAGTGTATGGTCAGATTTAGCTCGCAAGTCTCTTCTTTTTTCTCCCACATTCAAGTTCTTGGGCTGGGAACAAGAATCAGAGAGAAGGTTATTTACCCAGTTACACACTTGTGTCAGGGTAAAGATCATTCAATAGGGTTCTGTAGTACTTTCAGGGGTTTTAAATAGGACTTGCGACATTCACTTTCCTTACTCTCAGGTCCAAGCAACATTGTAGCAGATTTATATAATTTTTTCCAAATTTTCACACAGTTTTCTAAAATATTCTTAAGTTAAATAGTTTGTATTTACTAAAATCACCCATTTTTGAACCATCATTCAAAATGTTTACCACTTCATCTTCTATAATATTTGACACTAGTAGCTTTCTGGCGTGAAGAAAGTATATTGTGACCACATTTAGAATTTTCCTTTTATCCTGAGATACAGAAAACTCTTAAGGAATGTCACAAATGCAGATAACTAGATAATTCCTCTAAGACATGTACTGTGGTTCCAAAAATGAAGAAAAACATATATAATGGGCTTTTCCTTTGGGGTGCAGTTTTGCAGCAGGAAATATGATACATTTCACAATTCTTTTCTTTTCTTTTCTTTTTGGAGTCAGAATCTCACTCTTTCTCTTAGACTGGAGTGCAGTGGCCTATCATGGCTCATAATAGCCTTGACCTCTTGGGCTCAGGGTATCCTTCCACTTCAGCTTTCTGAGTAGCTAGGACTACAAGCATTACAGGCATGAGTCACTGCTCCCGGCTCAATTATTTTCAAATTTTACAAGTGCTAGAATGTATCTTTGATAAAACTTATTCCTGACTCAATAAGTATTTAGAGAGGCAATTAGTTTTCAGCTTATTATAAAATCTTTTCGACTTCATGTAACATGACATCAATAAGTTGACTAATTTTACAGTTTGTGATGGGAACCTTTTCAATCTTTTCATCATGAGACATCAGTTATGCAAGTAAAATTCTCCTTTTTCTTCTTATGCTCCATTAAAAAAAATAACCACATTGAATCTACAGACTTGTTTGTAGACCAGAAAACACTAGTGAAATTTGAAATAAGAGAACATAGCAAATGGCTAAATGGGAAAAACTGTACAATTAAAAAAAAGTCTCATTAAAGCTAATTTGATTCCATGTGTTGTACAGAGCACAGCAGCAAAGAAACGGATGCTGCTGACTTAGAGTATATAATACCTTCTTTACTATTATTATTTTTTTTTTGAGTTGGAGTCTCACTCTGTCGCCCAGACTGGAGTGCAGTGGCCGCTCCCGGCCACTGCAGCCTCAACCTGCTGGGCTCCGGCGATCCTTCCGCCTCAGCCTTCCAAGTAGCCGGAATTACAGGCATGCGCTACCACCCCAGCTGATTTTTTGATTTATTGTAGAGATGAGGTCTCGCTGCCCAGGCGGGTCTCGAACCCGCGGGCTAGGGCAATCCACTCACCTCAACATCCCAAAGGCGCGGGATTACAGGCTGAGCCACTGAGCCCAGCTAATACCTTCTTTAGAATGAAAAATTCACTCCAACTTTTATTATACCATACAGCTTATTCATGCTCATATATCAGTTTGTGACATTCTAATGGGGAAATTGAAGAAGATGATTGGGGAAGGAGAGGTTATTGTCATCAGCCTAGCATCTTCAAAATATTGATTATCAACAGCATCTCGTGCAAAAATGGACTCAGTTAAATGAACATGGATCTTCTACTATTTATTTTCATATGAGTTAGTATTAAAATTGATAGCAGAACTGTTTAGTCATTGCCCATCACTGTAAGGACAAGCACTGTTTGTATGCAGAGTTCAAAAATTCTTTTTTTTTTTCTTTAATTACCATGTCTTGTAGAACATCTTACAGAACCCTAGAGTTCCACCAAACCTATTTAAGAAATCTTCTCTAGGAAATCAGTCTACAAAGCTTTTATGCTTTTTCAGTTATCTATTGCTATGAAGTAATAACCTACTTTTTTTTCACATTTCTTGGGTTACCTGGATCACCTGGATAATTTTTTTTTTTTTTTTGATCACTGGGCAATTCTTGTTTGAGGTCTCCCATGTAATTGCAGTCAAATGGAGGCTAGCTTGGGCTGGGGTCATGGGAAGCATTTTCATGCACATATGTGGCACATGGCTTGGGAGACTGGCACATCTAAGAGCTGGTTTGCTGTCTCTCTCCCCGTGTGACCGTATGACTAGCTTAGGCTTCTGTGTAGTATGGCAGCCTTAGATTAGTGGGGTTTTTAAAAATTAAAAAAGATTTTTTTTTATGTGACTGTGTCTCAGGTGGAAAACGCAATGTTTTTTGTGACCTAATCTCAGAAATTTCAGAAATAATTTCTGCATTCTACCACGCAAGCAATTTCTAAAGCATAGCTGACATTAGACTGGAAGGGAATTTGACTCCACCTCTCAATAAATGCAATAGCAAAGATTCTGTGATCATCTTAACTCTACCCAATATACTATTTATTTGATGGAGATTCCAAATTATAGGACTTAGTCATGTTTTGAAAATGATGAGGATACAGAGGCTTGGAGAAAGTGACTTGTTACTAAAGTTTTTCAGTAAATTAATGTCAGAGCAGTGAAAAGAATTATGTATATAGAGCCCTTCATTCTTTAAGCAGTAGGTCCTCCAGTTGCTGTAGGGCTTTTAAGTGAATAATCTATTCTGAATGTTAATATCTGCCAGAATGGCATCTTAAAGATTCTTGTTTATGTGTATTAGTAACTTTTGTGCAAATGAAATCTTCTGTCAGTTTAATGCTTACTTTTTTCCGTCACCAAATTTCCAAGTGTTTTAGTCTCTGATATTCCAGAAGCATGTTACAAAGAGCTACTGCCCTAATAATTTTCTCAGTGATTATTTTGTTCTAGTGATTCTACAGAATGGAATTACTATGTTCGCTTATCTTTTGAAAATTAAACCATCAAGTCATCAAGTAGATATTATAGTTTTGACTCTTTAACATATTTTACTCATGAAAATTCATTTAAATCTCAATAAGAAGAATCTGAAATGTTAGAATGTTTGACTCCATACATTTATTTTAAGCAACTAGTTTTAAAGGAAATGAGAGAAGAAAAGCATTTTTTTTTTTTTTGCAGAAGCTTATTAATGCGAACATCCCGGGAAATAAAGTTACTTTTTTTCTTTCTTTCTTTTTTTTTCTTTTGGACCTCCTCCTGGTTTTCTATTCTGTTTCCCTACTTACCAAATCTGTTCTTTTTTCTTAATTTACTTTTTTGGCTGTATTCTGCCACTTTAGTTCTTCTTGAGGTTTCTTGTTTTGTTCATAGATAAAAACTTGGTACTTTTTTCAGTTGCCAGTGAATGTTTGTGTAGAGTTGCCTAGTTAGCCTCAGATGATGGTGCAAGACAGGCTTTTTTTTCTCTATGTTTCTATAGTTTCTCTAAAAATGTGAAAAGCCATCCTTTTTCATCTCATCTTTGGCATGAGTACATAGTATGTGTGTATGCATATGCACATGAAATGCCTTCATCTGCCAAAGAAAAATGCGTGATACCCTTCACAGATACTGCAATCCAATAGAAACAAACTACCAAACTCTGCAGCAAAGTTAGAGCTTCTTTGCTTAAATGAACTTTACATTGTATAAATAGTTAAACATATGTTGTTTACTATCAATTTTTATTTACAAAGCAATTTAAAATAGGTCATTTATTGTTACTCCAATTTTAGAAGGTCAGAAAGTAATCTTACTTAAGTTTCTAACAAGTATAAATTATATGGCCAAAAATATTTAGAGATAGTTAAAGGTATCCCTAGGAAATGGGAATAAACCTATTATATGGGAATTAAGTTATTAAAGAAGTTTTTAAAAGTAATCAGAACTGTGTATATTTACCTCACTCTAAAAAAGTGATCAGTAAGCCCAACAAAAATGACTAGAGTGTCCATTTTAAAATATCTTATCCTTAAGAGGAGTGTACTTCTAAGGTAAAGATGCCTGCATAAGGTATGGAACACAGGCATCCTACAGGTAAGCACCTGCCAGGATGCTCCAGGTAACTGATTAACATTATAGTTGGTAGACTTCTAAGTGGAGAACAGAATATCCAACGTTCTGTGTCAGAAGATACAAGTCATAAACATTATCCATATAACTGGCCTGGATCACAAAGACATTTTCTGATTATTATTTTTTAATATTTTATGTTGATTTTCTTATAGGCAAGAATTAACTGATGCATTGACTTTCTATAGTTGTATTTCTCATTTTAACTTAATATATTACCAACAGAGTCCAGTGTTTGTGAGTTAGTTGCTCTGATCTTGATCACCTTTGAGTTTACTAGCAAAATCAAGTTTCTGGACCTGTTAATTGTGAACTGTACTCTAGACTTTTGTTTCTTTAGCTATTCTAATGACCACCATTATTAGAATCACTGGAATGACTTTTAAAAAAAGAGTTTGCTTAACTCCTTCCATTACTTATTGAATAAAACTATCTTCTGGAACAGACTGGGAGTCCACTTTTTATGGAATTTCTCCTGGTAATTCTTATTTATATAGAGAAAAGAGAAAGACTGACTATACTTTGTTATATCGTTTCTACAAAGAAAAATGGAAACATATATAGAAGGCTTTTGCTATGTGCTAGGCATTGGAGTAGATGCCATGGACACATGATTGGATAAGGCAGAGCATTGTCTTTGAAGAAGACATCACGAAAATGGAAGAAATGGCCAACTATTTAAAATATATTTCAGTGCCGATTTAAGTAAGGTATCAAAAGATTCTTTAAAAAAGTAAGGAAGTTTTAGGACTTTACAGGGGTAATAAAATGAAAAGTTCAGAGTAGGATTTTAAGAAATAGCTAATTTGAAACACTGTAAGTAATAAACAGACATATTACCTCTAATAAGAGATGAAAAATCTCAAGAAGCATGGAAGGCAAAATACACAGAGCTTTAATAAGCTTGAATAACTTTCCTGGGAACAGAATTAGGGAAAGAGTGAAAAGAGAGGATCTGGCTCAGAGTTCTTAATCAGAAGGAATATTGGTCATGGAATTGCCAGAATCACCTGGGAATTTCCCGGTTGTCCATGTCCAACATTCTTGCCCTTCCCAATGTGCAAATGTTGTTTAGTATATAAAATAAGGAGAGGTTGGAAAAACAATATCATAGTTTAATAAAACTTCCTTATTATTCTTATATGCAACCAGTTTCTTATTTGAGATCTACTGACCTGGAAAATACTATGTTTACCTAACATTTAGGATATTAATAATGTAAACTATCAGAAGCAGTTTTCAGATATATTTGGTATATGAAGAATGGCATAATCATAAGAGAAAATAAACATTATGAGTAGCAAAGTCATAGTATACTTTGTACGTTTTAGTTCTTAATGAGAAAATCTATGAAGTAATATTCTTAAACCTTGTGTTCTCTATCGACCATGCTTGGAAGCATTCATCTAAGAATCATGGCCACCACTCATCATTAATGTGGAAGTACTCAACTGAATTGTAGACCAGTGCCTAGCAGTAAACTATTTCTGAACAAAACATTTCAGTTGCATAGATCCATAAGGTGAAGTAAATTCTACAGCAATAAAATATAAAGAAAAAAAAGAAGGAAAATATTTTAAAAATATGACTGGTCATTGATGGAATAAAAATTACACTCTATTTTCAAAAATGTAAATGTGACCACTGAAATTTAGGCACAATTCATAGATGTGCCAACAATAGCTAATAATATATAGTACTTGTACAATATTGTATACCAAGAGTTGTCCTAAATTGCATCTGTCTACTTAATTTTTATATCCTTATTATAGAATAAGGATATTATACTTTCATCATATAGGATATAGAATAAGGATATTATACTTTCTTTTCATTATATGCTTTCTTCATTATACAGATTGAGGAAATTAAGTCATAGAGGTTAAGAAATTTGTTCAAGATCACTTAGTGCTGAACATATTATTCCATATCCCAATTGTATAACACCATCCTCAGCTCCAAAACATTGGTTTATCTTCCTTGCCTGTTGGTGTCTTGGCATGAGGAGTCTGAAATAACCGGAAGACAGCTGTAGTCTGAGGTTTTTAGGACTATCAGGACATCTCATAGAACATCACACTTATTTACTACATCAATGACATCGTGTTAATTGCAGTGGATGAGCTAGCAACAGGAAGTACAGTTGTCCCTTAGTATTTGTTAGGATTGATTCCGGGACTCTCAAATATACCCAGATCTGCATGTACTCAGATACTGTTGTTGTCCTTGCAGGATCGTGTATACAAAAAGGCAGCCCTTTGTATATGTGAGTTTCATATTTCATGAATGCTACGTTTTTGGTCCCTGTTTGGTTGAAAAAAATTTGAATATAATGAAACTCTGCAGTTCGAACTCATGTTGTTCAAGAGTCAACGGTATGTTGAAGGCAGAGAAAGATCTCTACAACAAGTGACAGACTCTTTGTATGCTGCCATTAAGGACATCTATCTTTCACATTTAATCCTAAATTGGTGATTAATCACGTTTGGTTTTTCGTTCTTTTTTCAAATCATCAATTGCCCCTAAGAACAACCATCAAAAATCATAGTCTTTGTAATCACGATTCCCCTGCATTTTTCAATTGCCTTACAGGCGGCATCTACCGGTGTACTTCTTTCTACCAGTACCATCCCAATTCACAACCATAAAAAATTGTAACAATAATGTTTCTATCACCTTCAAAGGACTCTATCTGTACATTGACCACTAATGATGGGGTTCTCCTTGCCAGCTTGTCAGCAAGTGATCCAGTATTAAAATCTCATTTTAAGCCGGGCTCAGTGGCTCAGCCTGTAATCCCCCGCCTTTGGGAGGCTGAGGTGAGCAGATTGCCTGAGACTGCGGGTTTGAGACCCGCCTGGGCAACTTGGCGAGACTTCATCTCTACAATAAATCAAA
>NW_007258786.1:86866-94313 GCF_000164805.1 Carlito syrichta
AAAAAAAAAAAAAAAAAAAAAAAAATCCCATTTTAAAGTTACTTTCTCAGATTACTCCCATGCAACCGTCTATTTGAGACTGGATTTCCCAGAAAGCAGCTTCCGTGCTTAAAAATGTACACACAAAGTTTATTGGGAATTGCTTCCAGAATCAACATCTAGGAAGGATGAGAGTAAAGAAAGTAGAATCAGGTAAAGGGAGAGATTTAAATGCAATGGTGTCTAAATCATTCCTACTGGAAATCTTGGTGTTGGGATCACCCTTAATAGTCTGAGTTTGATGCAAGGGTCTTTATAGTCTAATGTAAACCAGTCATTGTATGCACACAGCTCCAGGAAATTAGGCATGACTTTGATTAAGTCCTGGAGATGTACTCATTTGAGATCTCTTAACTGTCAACTCTCTGAGAAACTGTGGAATCAAGTTTCTCAGATCTGGATGGGAGATCTAGGTCGCACATGATGGTATCCATTGTAATTATTTTGACTGTAGACTAGAGTAACAGTTGAATGAGTCTTAGGTAACTTTCCATAATAAAAAAAGATAGGGTGAAGATAATAGCACAGAAAACAAATGCTCCCTTATTAAGTCAACACTGTAATTTTTTTTGTAGTGGCTCAGTAAGAGCATGTGTACATTGAGCTTCCAGACCAGTAGAAAGTGTCATCAGTTAGTGAGCTCATTCAGTAAAAGCACTGTGGTGAGAAGGAGCAGTAAAAGAAATTAGCAGTATACTATAACTTGGGAATTCCAAATTGTGTGACTCTGAGCAAATGACTTAAGCTCTCTAAACCTCAGTTAGATAACCTATAAAATGGGGATAATAATCTCTTTGTTGTGTGGTTGCTGCAGAAGGGCTAGTTATGACTATCATATAATATGCGTTCAACAAATATTCATTTTTTAAGAAGATGGTAATACTTTCTTCTCAACAATATCCTTGCCTACTTAGGAGGAAATATTTTTGTTAAAACTTAAGTCATTAAAAATAACTAGTTGAAGAGAAGTTAATGGGGTATGAAAAAAAATAGTATTCTTCTCTGGGTTTTACATAATATTTACTCAAAAGCCGAAAATATCTGCTAATAATTCTAGGAGTGACAGGAAGTTCATATACACTACTGTCATAATTTTATCTAACGATTAGAGAATTTAAAACTTCACCTTTTCCAAGGCTGGGAACAGTGGCTCATGCATATAATTCCAGCACTTTGGAGGCTAAGACCAGAGGATTGCTTGAGTTGAGGAGTTTGAAACCTCCCTGGGCAAGCGAGACCCTTTCTCCATTTAAAAAAAAATAATAAAATTTAAAAAATGAACAGTTCACCTTTTCCAATAAGATTGTTCTAAGTTCTTTCTAGATGGAAATTCTGGAGATCCTGCTGAGCATATCCAATATTTGCTTCCTCCCTCCTTGTCCCCTTCTTCCCTTCTACCCTTTCTTTTCTTTCCTTTTTTTATTTTTATTTTTTTTTTATTGTAGAGATGAGGTCTCGCCAAGTTGCCCAGGAGAGTCTCGAACCCGTGGGCTCAGGCAATTCACTCACCTCAGCCTCCCGAAGGCATGGGATTACAGGCTGAGCCACCAAGCCCAGCCTACCCTTCCTTTTCTTTCTCTTTCCCTTGATTTCAATTTCTCATACATTTCCTTCCATTTATTATTCAATTGATTCTGTTCTCTCCACCTTTATCTATTTTACTGTTTTTAAAATTAATATTTTCTTATACACTGTTGGTGGAAATGTAAAGTTGTACAACCATTATGGAAAACAGTATGGAGGATTCTCAAAGAACTAAAAACTGAACTGCCATATGATATGGCAATCCTACTCCTGGGTGTATGTTCAAAAGAGAGAAAAGCAGAGTGTTGAAGAGATATCTGCACCTCCATGGTTACTGCAGTACTATTCACAGTAGCCAAAGTATGAAATCAACCGGTGTCCATCAAAGTATGAATGGGTAAAGAGAATGTGGTACATAAACACAATGGAATACTATTCAGCCATATACAAGAATTAAATCCTGCCATTTGCAGCAATGTGAATGAAACTGGAGGACATTAGGTTAAGTGGAATAAAATAAGCACAACAAGACAATATTACATGTTCTTACTCATATGTGGGAGATAAAAAGGTGAATCTCAGTAAGGTAGAAAGTTGAATGGTGGTTACTAAAGGCTGGGAAGGAAAGGAGGGATAGAAAGTAAAGGGAAATTAGTTAATGGGTAGTAAAATGCGATTAGATAGAAGGAGTACATTCTAATATCTGGTAGTATAGTAGAAAAATTATAGCTAACAATAATTTATAATATATTTCAAAATAACCGAAAGAGAAGAACATCAATGTTCTCAATACAAATAAGAGATAACTGTTAGAGATGATGAATATCCAAATTATCCTTATTTGATCAATGCATTATATACATGTATCAAAATATTGCACTAACTTCCAAAATATATACAACTATGATATGTCTACAAAAATAGCATAAAAAGGGACCCCTCTAAAATAAAAAAAGGAAACTTCTTCCTCTCTGATTATAGAAGTAATATATGCTTACTTAAGAATATTAACAAAAATTACAGTATATACATCACCAAGAAATAACCACTCTTACAGAATATTTCCCCCCACTACTTGCTGCTTGTTTTCTTATTTCTTTCTGCATGCTGTTTTACATAGAGATAGGGGAACATTTTTTAGAGCAATTTAATATCAACTTTTCTTAATGTTAGAGTATTTTTCAATTTTATTCTTTAAAATATGATTTGTATAATGTGTATAATATTAAGTGTGCAATGCAAATAATTTAGCCTGATATTGGACATAAACATTGTTTCTAGCTTTTTGCCTATTAAAAATTGAGTTTGAACATCCTTAAATATAGTAATATATACATCTTTGTTAATCTTGAATTTGGGTCAAAAGGCAGAAACATTTCTAATATTCTTAATACATTTTCAAATAGTCTTGTAAAAGTTTGCACTAATTTATACTTTACAAAAATTAAAAAGTGCTTTCTGATGATGATTATTTCCAGTTTATTTAAAAGGAGACTATATATTTATTATTTTTCCTATTTGTTATAGCTGTGGATCAAATTCATGATTTGAATGTTTTCCATCAGTAGTAATTCTATTTGCATTTTGTTTCTATTTTACATTCAGCATAATTATTTAATCTTAGCACATAAAATAGCATTTTTCTAACTTTGTGTTCTTATTGCTATTATAAATATTAAGTCATTATTGAATTTCTTTTTTTTTTTTTTTGTGAAGTCACATAAAGTAGTGGATTTTGTGAATATAAGTAATGCTGACCTAAACCTGATGAGGGATGAATAAAATTCAATTTTAGATAAGCCAAGGTAGTCATTCTAGAACTAATGACAGGTTGAAGTATCAAAGATTGATTCTATTAGACACTTCACTACAGATTACATACCAGCTCAAGGATTGCTTGAACATTTTTATACTTTCTGCAGCTGCTGCCCAGTATCAAATTATTTTTCCAAGGCAATGCATAAGATGATGTAGGATGAAGTTTGTTGGACAATATATAATAATAGATTTGTCAGATGCCAACAGAAATGAAAAGAAATGCACTTTTCTTCCTTTTTCTTTTAAAATAAATAGCAAGAGTTAGTTTGTCATACCTGGGAGAATTACTTGATGAGGCTTTGCTAGATGCCAATGTTCCAGCTTTGCCCAACTTACAAGTTTGAAAACTCAAAGGGCATTTTGTTTTACTGTAGAAGAAAGACAAGAGAAGGAAGAAGGATGGGTCAGTAGGACTGCATGTAGGACTCAGTCTGGAAAAGTATCTGAAAATTGCCAAGAGGTGAATAGAAAAGATGAAAATTTAAGGAATCATGAGAGGAGATAGATTTTTATTTAATAAAAGAAGAAAGAAAAGGAAAAAAAAAGAGCAAGGAAGCTTTCTGGTGGTGATAGGAAATATTGATGAAAAAGTTTCAAGGAGTTTAAATATTGTTCCTAATCTGTAGTGGGAAACACACAAATGGAGAACAATCACTGTTTCTTGCAAGGTGAAGAACATTAGTGTGGCTAGAAGAAGAGACAACTGCTTGGAAGAATGGACTGCAGCTTAAGCACAGGTGGAGTTTTGTTTGAGGTTCAAGACTTTGTTTCTTTTTTGATCTTGTTGCTTCCTCTCCACTTTGGTCCTCTGTTGACAATTGAATTTATATCCTATGAAACATTTTAATCCATAAAATTGGTAAGCAAAAACTAAATATATTTCCAGTTTTGAGTCTTCTCTTGCTAAAAATGGATCTTGTACTAAATTTTGGGCATAGGGATGTAAAGAAATCTTTGCAAAACTCAGAAGACCTTCTTTTAAATAATATTTGAAATATCTACAATTTGAAAAAATCTACAATTATTTACTTCATGTTGCCTTCGTTACTACCCTTTCCATAGTCTTTTTATTTAAAATGCGTAGATTCCTGAAGGTTAACAAAGTTTCTATTCTGTAGAATCTTCTAGACAATTTGGCCAATAAAATCTTTGAAGTTCATCTCGCAAAAATGAAATCTTTTCTTCCCTTTTCCATAGTACTTCATACATTGGTAATATTAGTTTGAAACCAAACTATGTTCATCTCAATTTTTCTCAAGACCATGAAACTTTTAAAAATTAGGTGAGGGGCCATTATGTCAGTGTTGCTCTGGAGGTGGCCAATTCCAGTTTGTAAATCAACTCCTTATCTGCATTTAAGTAAAAATTTCTAAATGTCAAGTTGAATGATCAGTGGGATTTGAATTGTACCCTTCTCCAAGTGTCCTAGCCATGGAGGAAGAACAAGGGATATTTTTTTTCTCTCATCAAGTATTATATGTGTCCACTGATGCTTAGTGAACTACTGCCTGATTCACATCTGATATGCTTAAAGAGAGACCATGTAACAACTCTGATGGCAGTCTGCAGAGGGTTGCAAGAACTAAAGGCTGCCTGAGCATTACCTGTTTGCCAGATGTGATCTGTGAATGCAGTTTCTTTGAACACATTCAAAAAGACTGCCAGAGATGGTCTACCCCAATATCTTGACACCTTAAGAGACAGTGTCCATTATACTAGTAGTGGTGAGGATGTGAGGAATGGATGGGCACAAAGACCAGGAGTGGCCTGGATGTTCATGGGGTCAGTGGCTAGAGGAGTAAGGGAGAGCAGATACCACAGGGTGGGCATCTGTGCCAGTATACACGTGAGGCCTGCCCTAGAAGCAATCACAGATACCCAAGGAAGATTTTACAGCACTGTGGGTATATGGGATTCTTGGCTTAGAGCTGAAGACCAGAGCAGCCGATGGTGCAAATGTAGAAAGGCAGAGAGCTCGCCCTTGTAGTAAAACAGTACAAAAAGGGTGTTAAAAACATAATTTACCCCCCTCACAGGTGGCTTAAAATGAGCTTTCTCCTTTTCTTATGAATAGTTAAGGGGCAGAGTTAAGGGCAGGCTAAGTTGAAGAACTTGTGACTACTTCTTTCCTGCTGAGGCCAGGACAAAACATGTTGTCCTGTTATAATGAAGCCTTAAAATGCTATCTTTTGGCTCAAATTTATTCTATTTGTGGAGATGAAATCATTTGAAATTAAAAATATAAAATTACATTTGGATGATCTCTTGTAGTATAGTACCATTTTTTAACACACAGTCCATGCCACATTCTTTTATTAGTAATTATGTGTTACATTATAAAAAGAAAGGATATGAAATTGGGCTTACTTCCTACAGCCAGGATATCCTTGGCCCTGTGTAATCACAAAAATTAAATGACTCTGATTAAACCTTCATATATTAACTTCTTTGCTCTTCAGGCTACCTTATGATGTTGCTATTATTGCTTTATTTCATTCACAGAAAACGGAAGCTTAGCGAGCTTAAATAACTTTCTTGAACGGCAAGTTTAAAAATCTTCCACAATATTTTTATATGCAGGTTCTTCCAAGCAGAGATATAGTTTTTTTCTATAAAATGAAACAATTTAATAGTATCACTCTGTATGATATCAAGTTCAAATAAGGTAACACACAAGAAAAAAATCATAATATAGCATACAAACGTGTAATGACATCACCATTTTCTGACGTAATTGCAATCTTTGAATTTAGAACTGTGAGCAAAACAACAGCAGGGAAATCCACCAACAAATCCTTCACCATGAAACAAAAGAGAATCCTTGATTTTCTTCTAGTTTAAAGATGCTGTTAACCTGCAAAGGCTATGGTGCGTTTACGATATTTATAATTGATATGCTGTCCTTGAGCGGATACTGATACTATTATGCCCACATTAAACTCTATTTCTTTAGGCTACAGCCATCTAAATTCCTACCTGAGGAATATATGCAGTGATTCTGATGACTCCCTGTTAGGGTGAGAGACTACCATGACTTCACATAAGCAGATGTTAATTATGCACTACTCTCCAGGCCTGGCTTTAACCATGTTTCCTCAGCTGTCCTAGCCTCTAATCTTGGGCGTCCTGATACCCTCTTGCAGCCTGGGAGACAGAGGAAAAAGCATTGTGGCAACTAACAGTAGTGCCTTAAGGATCAGAGGATCAAAACGATGCTTGTGTTTCAGTACATTTGGGGGAGGAACTGCAGAGTAGAGTGGAGAGTGACGATAAGGTGACAGTGGTGGCCTATAGATAGCTGAAAAAAAGAAAGTGAATTCTACACAGAGTAGAAGGTCTTTTTTTATTTGGGGGATGGATACTTCTTTTCTAAATCAACAAGTTTGAACATAGTGTAGAATTAGGAATGAATATGCTAGCAGAGAAGAGAGACCAGTACAAATATGAACCTTCATGTTTTATGGACTGAGAATAGATCAAAGTAAATTTTACCTCCATTACTTAGGCTTGCCTTTATGTACAGAGATCTGTTATTCTCATGCCAGAGTCCAGCTCCAGGAGAGAGTCAGGGCCTGAATGGGGAGAATCAGGAACGGCGAGGAAGAACGACAGGAGTCACCTGCTGGGATAGAGTTCAAGACTCTGTCAATTTTTATTCAATTCTCACAAGCTTATGTAGTTTTTTTACTGACCCCTGTACCCACAAAAATGCAACACTTGTTACACATTAAATGTTTGCATCATGTTTTTTCCTTTTGTTTATGGGGAAGTTGACCTTTACAAGTTTCATTTTGTTCCTTCCTGCTACTGGTAGTGTTATTTATGTCTGAATCAACAGATAGGAACAAAACACCAGCTGCCAAGAATTTGTCAGCCACAACCTGTGACCTCTAGGTCAACTGAATCTCTTTCCTTTGCTAGTCTATCTTTTCCTTTACGAATCTATTTTCTTAATACACTTAGCAGCAATATATTGACTTGTTTTTTCTTTTTTCTTTTTTTTTTTTTGAGTTGGAGTCTCACTTGGTCACCCAGACTGGATGCAGTGGCCGCTCCCAGCCACCAC
>NW_007258786.1:94473-100354 GCF_000164805.1 Carlito syrichta
GTCTTGAACCCGCAGGCTCAGGCAATCCACTCACCTCAACCTCCCAAAGGCGTGGGATTACAGGCTGAGCCACCGAGCCCGGCTTGTTTTTTCTTTTATATAACCACACTTATCTTACCCACTATGAATTCTTAATACTCTATATTAATTAATTTTACTATTAATTAAAAAATTTAATTTTCTTAATTTTAATTGCCTTATCTATATTACTTGCTATTTTCTTATCACCTATTTTACATTTTATATTTCTAAACAAAACTTAAGTCTAAATCTACACTTATATATGAAATTAATCTTACTTCTAATCCTAAATGCATTTAATTTTAAACCTACATTAAGTGTGTATAATTTTAAGTTTACCTTAAAACTTAATTATTTCCTATTCCTTCTATTACTTATATTTAACTAATGCCTACATCTATAATAAACATTTATCTTTTAATTATAACTGTTATTTATTTAATTCTAATCCTTACTTTAATTTTAACTCTCTTTCTAATTAAACTATAATGTTTCTTAAATCAAAAGGCATGTTTGTGACTTGTTTTTTTGGAAAACACCTGTTTTTGGAGGCACTCTGTCTCAGTTTCTCACTTCCTCATCAATCACAACTGTCAATGTTATTTCTTATAAAGGGTGTGAGGAAGTACTTGTTTTTCCTTTTTTTGGCTAAAGATTACAAAGTTTCATGGGGAAGGGGGTAGTAAAACATTCCCTTGTCCCTTCAGGGGGGAAATTTTTGCTGTTGAGTCCTTTTTACGTTTCTATACATAGGTTTACTGCGAATTCCACATCCTTGCACATTCTAGCTAATTGTTTTGTTTATCAAGGGAAGTGTTTTTCAAGCCTAAGCACGCATTCCTTTAAGACCAAAAGGAGTCCTTCAATAGGATCCATGGGGCTCTGCCTCCAGCATGGCCGCTTCCCACTGGGGCTCTGTTCCCAGTCAGCGTTTTTCCCATTTTCAGGTAACCTCCATTTTGCCTCTTTAGGGGTTGTGGCTTCTAGCATTCTCAGAACTCAGGCACCCATATATAATTAATACAATACCATGGAAATTTCTTTAAGAATGAGCCTTGGCCCCAATGTCTTAAAAAAGGCAGCTGCAAATTGTAGGGCAAGATGGGGGCTGGAGGAGAGAATCAGCTCTTAACTTCTCCTGCATTCAACCAGTATGGAAACCGGTGTATGAGAACAATTAATTTTTAGACTTTCTTGTGACTTTCCAACGGGAAACAGTTTATAAATGCATATCTTATAACATGTTTGGGGCTTTTCTGAAGATTATGTCAGTCACAAAAGAGACATTACTTTTGGTGCAATTAAAAGATACAACACTATATGTATTAGGAGAGAAACTGAGAAATGTTTAACTTTCAATTGTTTATTAACTCCATATTTTGTGCCAGATTATGTGATGTGCTAACAAAATTTTTAAAAGAGAAAAAGATGCTGAAAATTGGATTCTTATCTTTCAGAGATTCTAGTTAGTTATTTTAGCTGTTGCAAAAAATTCATTGCAATGGACATCTATTTATTTAGAAGGAAATACATGAGTGAAGCTCATGCTATCAAGAGCCTAAAGTCAGTAAGGGCTTTGTTCAAATTTAGAACCTCTGTTACCAGTTTGTGTGGTATGAGATCTTTGCTCAGAGTTTGATTCCTTAAGGGTCCATATCTTACAGTGCTGTTATGAATAACACAGTCTTGTTTGGTCTGTTCACATATCTCTCTTCTACCACCTGTAGGATAGCCTCTTTTATGCATAATGCCTTTTATACATATTTCCTGCTGCTTCTGAGTAGTGACAGATTGTTTTGTGGCAGCACAGATATAAAATCTTTCCGTTTAACTCCCAGACACTATAAGAGGTTTAAAAGGAGACAGCTGGGGAAAGATAGCTGGCTCCCTCCATCAAAGCAAAGAGATAGATTATCTTGAAACTAATCGGAAAAGCACCCCAACAGCTAGCCATTTTTGTGATATTTAAAAAGAAGCTCCCATTGCACTATGGAGGAAATGTGCCCCAAACTCCAGACTATGTGTCTTCACTATTTATATGTGACTTTGAGGCCTCGAAGGGCCTACTCTGCAGTGTAAATTTACAACTTTGAAATCTACAGCATACGTAGACCTGCTTTGTTTGACTCAACTTGGGAAGACAACTGGGTCCTATTGGGCCATATCAGAAGGTAACCAAATGGGAGGCAACAAAGTTTAATCCCTATTTTATTTAGGTAAAAGCACAGTTATTCTGTGGCTTGTTACTTGGGTTGTATGATATCTGTCAAAATCAGGGATTTTTTTTTTTAGATGCTTAGTTACTGAGATCATTATTCTAAGGAAATAGTATTATGTACTATCACAACAACAAGAACAAAATTTCCAAATCTTTTTGAACAAGGAAGGAAAATAGGTCTTAAAATAGGTCTTAAATAAATTTCTATGCTAAGTAACAAGACAAATCTAGGAAAAAAAAAAAAACTAGCTGTTGATGTTCTATGTTGTTTATATTCCAATTATCTATTTTACAGCTCTCCGCCATATGTTATATGGTTTACAAGTCAACAAACACTGTTTTATATAAGGAGACAAAATCCTGATGTCTCATATGTGAAAAATTATTGGGATGTGATTCTCAGACTAGACGAAACAGTGGTTACACATTTAGACTTCCCTTACAGAAAAAAAAAACAAAAAATCCAGAACGTGCTAGGAGACACCCATGTCTTCTTTTGCCTGTCAACTATTTCTAATTATTTCTATACTTTTGGTTTCATTTTTCTTGCCTACACTTACTCTTTTTGCCTTTGTCTGATTTCTGCCTTCAACACTTGCTGAGATTGTTTTCTAAATTGCAATAGAATCTACTTAATTGTCAAATGCCACTCAACCTCTCTATAAAGTCTGACATTATTGTCCATGTGATTGCTTCAAGAAACTCCCTTTTCCTCTACTGCATTCCCCTAATAGTCCTCCTTCTTTTCTAATAGAAGTAACTACATGTGTGGGATCGAACTGTGTTCAAACGCAGCATATGCTGCTAATAGCCATGTTGGGTAAGTGACCTAAAAATTTTATACTTCAGATTCTTCATCTGTAACATGGATGTAAAAATAACAACAACAACAATAATAGTAATGCCTACTTACATGGCTTCTGTGAGAATTAAAAGAATTGACTCATATACAGGACTTTATGACAGTGCATGACAAATATGATTTTCCTACTCTTGTTTGTGTCATTAATCTGTCTAATGGAGTCTGGTTCTAAAAAAAGATACTACACAATCATAGAAAAGAATGAAATCATATATTTTGCAGCAACACGGGTGGACTTGAAGATCATCATCATAAGTGAACTGAAGCAGAAATAGAAAACTAAACAGCATGTTCTCAATCATATGTGGGAGCTAAATGGTCACAAGGATGAAAATAATAGACATTGGGGCATCAGTAATGGGGGAAATGCAGAGGGGATTAGGGCTCAGAAATTACTTATGAAGTACAGTGTTCACTATCTGGGGAATCGACCACCTTCTTCTCAATCCCCACCACTACACATGTATCCTCTGAATCTCAAATGAATTTTTTTCTTTAACTTTGTATCTACTTCCTGTCTTTCACTGTTATCTAATTTATTATCATTCACAAATGTGACTTCTTGTCTCCTGAGCGCCATTCTCATATTTGCTAGATACCCTCTCAAGGATATCCAATAGGGAATCAAAGTAATTAACTCATGCCACCACGAAGCTCATTCATTTATTAATTCATTACTATTTTTCTACATTCAGTGTTTGGCCCAAGAGCACCACCGACCTAAGATCAACAGTTTGTTGGATATAGTATTTTTGTATCTTGATTTGCTTTTTGCTCGTGTAATATTTGGGTATTTTTCTGTTATATTCTGATATTGACTAATGTTGACAGTGGGTTTGAAGATAATCTTTTTCTTTAATGACTGACTCGGGTCTTTTTTGGTTGTTTTGCATCAATGCCCCAAGGATTCTTTATTTTTTAAATTTATCTTTAAAGTACAGTAATTTTACTAGGATAACTGTTGGTGCTTATCATTCTATATAAAATAATTTTTCCGAGGTACAATATGCTCTTTAAATTTGTAAATTCACTGGGCTCGGTGGCTCAGCCTGTAATCCCGTGCCTTTGGGAGGCTGAGGTGAGTGGATTGCCTAAGCCCGCGGGTTCGAGACCTGCCTGGGCAGCGAGACCTCATCTCTACAATTAAAAAAAAAAAAAAAAAAAATTGGCGCGGTAGCGCACACCTGTAGTTCCAGTTACTTGGAAGGCTGAAGTGGAAGGATCGCCAGAGCCCAGCAGGTGAGGCTGCGGTGGTCGGAAGCGACCACTGCACTCCAGTCTGGGTGACAGAGTGAGACTCCAACTCAAAAAAACCCCCCAAAAACAAATAAATTTGTAAATTCAACTTTTATTTTTAGAAAATTTCCAAATTTATGCATTTAAAAATATTTTTTTCTCTGGAAAGATTTTCTTTCTTAAGAGTAGTTATATTTGCATAGCATCTTCCTTGACTATCTTCTCTTATCTTATATTTTCTCTATAAACCTTTACATTTTTATTTTGGTTACTCTTCTTAGATCTGTGTTTTTATCCCTGTCTATGCAAATGTTGCCTTTATTTCTGTTATAGTTTTTCTTTTCTTTTTACTTTTTTACCAAGACCTGTTAGCTCATATTTTGTGTCCTCTTGTCTCATCATTGCTACCTTGAGTTACTATATCTCTGCTATGACAACTTTTCTTGATTTAGGTTTTTTAAAATTTGGTGACACATGCTGCTTTATAATAATAATATATTTCTTTATCTGTGGTTCATTTTTCCTTTTTTCTTATATTTTTCCTAATGGTTTTCTGTTTATTTATTTGTTTATATTATTCCTCACCTCTGAATAAGATGAATTTGAACAAAATGATTTAGTTACAGAATAGTCATTGGGAAAGTGAAAGGCTCTGGTTTCCATATACCAGGAATTCTCCACAATCCACACAGAATTTCCTTATTGACACAGAGCTATACACATTTAGAGACTTGCTTCTCTCCTTTCTTCCACCAAAAAGATTTGCAGCTACAGGGCTCCTCATGATTCAGAACCTCTACCCCTAACAAAAGACTTCCTTTGGAAACAGCAGGAAAAAAAATCTAACACTTGTTCCACACTACATTTTTATTATTTTTCATATGATATTTTGACTTTTTCCCTTCAAGGTGTTCTCTCCCCTCTGGGTAGCTGTGCACTGATGAGATCTCTAGCTTTCTTCACTCTGCTGATCTTTTTATACCCATTTTGCCTCTACTGCACTTGAGATAGTTTCTCATATGTTGTAATTTGAGTTATGAAAATCTTCAGTTTCTCTTCAAATGGGAGTGTATTTCTGTTTCTTGTTAATCTTCCCTTTGACATGCTTTTCAAGATGAAAGGAGAACAGGATCATTTATCTTCTATACACACAATGGAATATAATGAAACCATGAAGTAAAGCAAAATTGGATGGATTTAGAGTCTATAATACTCAGTGATCTACCACAGAAACAAAGATTTGAGTACTATACCACTCACTCATAAGCGGACCCTGAATATTTACATAATACTATAAGAAAGGGATTTGCAGTAGTGGAGCACTGACAGGGGAGGGGTGGGCACATAACATCAATAAGGGTACCCAAACTTTATCTGCACAATGATCACTTAGGTGCCTAACCCTGGATTGTATCCCACATCTTTAAAATGAAAATAACAGCCGGGATCCGTGGCTCAGCCTCTAATCCCACGCCTTGGGAGGCTGAGATGAGTGGATTGCCTGAGCCCACGGGTTTGAGACCCGCCTGGGCAACTTGGCGAGA
>NW_007258786.1:100478-108949 GCF_000164805.1 Carlito syrichta
GCTCTCCAGTCTGGGTGACAGAGTGAGACTCCAACTCAAAAAAAAAAAAAATAATAAAACAACAAAAAATTGAAGACTTATAAGTGAAGTATACAATTTGGATCTAAGCTATGCTGTGAAATCCCTCAGAAGACAGACGGTAGTTCTCCCCTCCCCTTTTATTAAGATTAGATTTCCAGTCAAGTTCAAATGTTTGTATTTTTATTGAATTAGAAAATGCGCAAGGAAAAATGTCATAGCAACAGAAAAATGCCAATAGTTCATTTGGACGATAAAAATGGTGGCATTGAGTATTTGTGAGCATACATTGAGTTAACATTTAACTGGATTTTAGACTGTAGATACTTTAAGAAATTAGATCAAATTTGCTAATGTAACTGTTTAAACAAATGAAACTGTAAGTATAAAAGTCAATTAGTTCTCAAAAGTTTATATATTGTCATATACTAATGGTTGTGCTAAATGGCAGAAAAACAGATTTATCATTTCCTGCAGAGGTGAAAGAATTTATCTTTTGCTAGAACAATAGAAGCATTTATAATATGAAGATTGTATATGCAGCAGTAGTTTAATGCTATTCTGAGACAATATGAATTTACTTTAGAGTTTCAATGTCTGTTATGTCACAGAAAACTTTCCTTTGTCCTGGCTTCAGTTTGGCACTATTTCTAATACTATGTTGGATGAAAGTAGAAAAATGACAAATTTAAGGCAAATGCTATGTTTTTGCTTCTTTGATTTATGCTTGGACTTGGAAGTGAGTGACTCTAGTTATGTCATGACCAGATCAGGTACTCTGTAAAGGATCTAAGAAAATAAAGGAAACAAAACATACAAGGGAGAAAATTAATATCTGATCATTTATAAAAATGGAACATAATAATAGGGAGAAAATGAATTTTTGTTTTGGAATGTTGCCACTTGGTGAGCTTCTTAAGTGCTTGGATCTTACGTAGTTATGTTAACAGCCTGATCCTATCTGAAATATTCCCCTTTATCAATAGCAGAGGGAAATTTTTTTGATAGGGCGGTTTATGCCTGCAGTGTGAAATTTCTACAAGAAGATCAGAGTTTAAAAGATATCTCAAGGAACATGGATGATTTTTAAAGGATCAGCTTTCAACATTCTCAGATTGATAAATTCTCAGTGGGTTATCGTGAGTGGGGACTTAGACAAAAATATGTCCAAAAGAAACATTGTCTGGGGACAAGCTGTTTCAGGAGATTAGTAACAGATGACATGGAAACTTTAACCTCAAAGTCAATAGCTCTTATCTAACCGCAGTCAATAGTAGCTAAAAAGTCATTAGAGTATAAATGCTGGCCAGTTTACTAGGAGAAAGAAGAAAGGTGCTCCAACCTTGTTCTGTGAAAGTATTTTTTATCACAAGTTCTAATCTGAAAACATGCATACATAAACACACAAACACACACATACATATCCATGTAGGGACAGAACTGGAAGAATGTTCATATGTACGTGTTTCTGACCAGCAGGATTATGCATGATTTTAAATTTTATCTGTTTTGTCAATTCTTATTTTCTAAATGTTGTACAATGAAATATATTGCTTTATGCTATATGAAAAAAATAAAACAATTTTTTTCTTAGACTGATGTTTATAGAACTAAAAGATAATCCAAATATTATTTTCATCTACTTATCTTTTTAGGTCCTGTCTTTAATTTATTTTGTCTAGCAACTCTTTTGTGAAGCATTCAATATTGTCTAAATGGCTGTTCTAATAGCTAATCTTCCCAGCTTCCTCATTACTTAGTACTTATGTCTCCAATTCAGGTTCCCAAAATAGGTTAAATTATCACACTTCCAGAAACTTCCAAGAGATCATCCAAATATTTTTTAGATTCAATATCATCTTAGAAAAACCTTCCTCTTCATATTTGACCTAATTCATTTTTTTAAGTGTACTTATCAATCAAAATGAGTGAATGTTAACATAAAAAAAGACATAGAACAACAATGCTTGTAATTATAAAAACAGCAGGTCTCTGTGCCACCTCTTCAGAGCTCTGCTTTTGCTTCTCAGCGATAATATTCAGCATATATTTATTTACTCACCAAATCTCTAATGTAGACCTACTATATACCAGACACTGTTTAAATGCTATGAGTTGGCAGGGAACAAACCCATAAAAGTCCTTGCAGATATGAAGTCTACATTTTTGTGGAAGAGAAGACAACAAACATCCATGAATGATGCATATGTAATATATAATCCATTTGACAGTGGTAAGATTTAACAAAAATAATTCAGTAGGAAAAGAAGTATGAAATATTGGGAGGGGTGAAATATTAGATAGCGTATAGAGGAAAAGCTTCATTCAGGGATGTCTTTTTTCACCTGAGAGAAGTGCAGGGGTTACTTAAGAGCATATCTAGAATCAGACATTTCTGGGCAACAAATACAATTTCCGTGAGATAGGAATAAGCTTAGTGATTTCAAGAACCCTAATTATTCACAGTCTTCCTGGCATTTTTATACATAGCTAATCAATATATTTATAAATATTAGATATGTTTTTTTGAATTCCCCCAATATGAATCATTGGCTCTCTGCTATACTACTATTCCATCTTGTTTGTCCTCCTTTATCCCTGAAGAAAATAATATTGGAATAGTTCATTGTCAGTTTTTACATTATTTTGACTATATAAAGTATATTCATCATAATTAACAGACTACAGTCACTTTTTTTGCATGAGTGAAAATTTTTCTAAAATTAATAACGATCTCATTATTCATTTGCCAGTAATGCCACGAAACTTTATTACTATTTTTAAAAATATTTCAATATTTATTTTAAAGACTTTTCATTGTTTTTGATTTTTGATATGTCTTAGCATACTCCTCTTTGAGTTGAATTTGATTACAAACCTCTGTGCTTTCTGCACTTGGGTGCTGGTATCTTACCCAGATTGGGGAAGTTTCTAGTCATTATTTCTTTAAATTCTTCTTCTTTTTTTTTAATCTTTTTATTCTTTCTGCTCCTTCTACAATTCTATGATGTGAAGGCTTAGCCACCTGAAAGTGGGCAGACTTTTCTTCATTCTTTTTAATTTTTTTTTTGTCTTTTTGCTCTTCTGACTCAATACTTTCAAATGCTCTGTCTTCTAGCTCACTGATTTTTAATTTTACTTGATTGTCTACTGTTGAAGCTTTCTATTGAATTTTTTGCTTCAGTCATTTTATTCTTTATTTGTAAAACTTCCAGCTAATTTTTGTTATTATTGTTTATTGTTTCCTAAACTTTATTAAATTTTTTTATTTGAACATTCTTGTAGTTCATGGATCTTCTTTATGAATACTATTCTGCATTCTTTTTCAGTCATTTTATAGATCTCCATTTCTTTGGTGTTCATTATTATTGGCTGATCTCCAGTCTGGAAAATGGTGGTTTATACTTCTAATTTTTCAGACTTTGGGATCAGACTGTTAGAACCCACAATTCTGTGTAAATGTTTTGTGAGGACATAATTGTTTATTTCTAGGGGATATTTTACCAGCAGTGCAATTTCTGAGTCATACAGTTTTGCTTAATCTTTTAAAAACTGCCAAACTATCTCCCAGGGTGGCTGTATTATTTTACATTCACACCATATATCTATGTGAGACAGATTTTTGGTGTTGTAACTCTTTTTAATTTTTCCTATTCTCATACATGTGACATGATGTCTTATCGTGATTTTAATTTTCATTTCCATAGTAGCCAGTAACATATATTGCTGATAACAGTCCAGTATAAAATCTTATCACCCTTTTTATTTCTTTATGCTCTATTTTTTATATTACTGTTGTCTTATTTACTCAGTGTATATTAGAAACCACATCAGACAATATTACAATTTTTGTTTCACCCACTGGCATAATTTTAGAAACTTGAAATGAGAAAAATAGTGTACTAGATTTATCCATATTTCTACTCTTTCCGTTTTTCTTTCTTCATTCATGATGTTTCAAGTTACCTTTCTTTATGGTTTTATTTCTGTTTAAAAACTTCCGGCATCATTTTAGGACAGACCTACTGATGTCAAATTCTCTTACACTTTCTTAATCTGAGAATATCTTCTTTCCATGTTTACCTCCGAAGAACATTTTTCTGGATATAGAATTCCAGATTGACAGTTTTTTTTTCTATCAACAAAAATATGCCATTTTCTTCTGACAATCCGTGGTTTCTGATGAGAAATTTGCTGTCATTCAGTGTTGTTCCTCTAGAGACAATGAATAATTTTTTTCTGTCTGCTTTTCAGATATTCTTTGTCTTGAGTTTCCAAAAGTTTGGCTATATCATGTCCAGTCCTGGTGTAGATTTTTGAGGGTGGGATTAACCCCTTTGAGATAGGTTCTGCTTCTAGAATCTATAAGTTTATGTCTTTTTTTTTGGTTGTAGTCTTTCTCCATTGCCCAGGCTGGAGTATAGTGGCATGTTTATGGCCACCCCAGTGTCAACCAGAGATCTTTCCATCTCAGCCTTCCAAGTAGCTGGAACTACAGGTGTGCACTACCATGCCTGGCTAATTTTTTATTTATTGTAGAGATGAGGTCTTGCCAAGTTGCTCAGGCTGGTCTTGAACCATGGGTTTAGGCAATCCTCTCACCTCAGCCTCCCAAAGTGCTGGGCTTAAAGGCTTGGGCCACCGTGCCTGGCCAAGTTTATGTCTTTTTAGCAAAGTTTGAATTAATCAGTCATTATTTCTTTCATTGCTTTTTAAGATTCATGCTCTTTTTTTTTCTGGTTAGGACTCTGATGGCATAAATATAAGATCTTTGTTACAGTTATTTCGGTCCCTGAGGCCCTTTTTCTGGGTCAGTTTATTATCTTTCAGTTGTTCAGATTGGGTAATATAAACTGATATATTTTTGAGTTTACAGACTCTTTGTTTGTGCTCTTCATTCTGCTGTTAAACCCATTATCAAGCTCTTTATTTTAATTAGTTTATATTTTGTTCTAAACTTTTAATTTGGTTCTTCTTTATATTTTCTACTTACTTGCTGTTATCTTTTAAAAAATTTGTTTCAAGTGCTTCTAAAATTGTTAATTGAACATTTTAAGAATGGTTTCTTTAAAATTTTTGTCATATATTTGCAGTATGTCATCTTTGTATTGGTGCTTGTTTATAACTTTTCATTTTACAAGTTTATATTTTTCTAGTTCTTAGAAAAAAGAGAGAGTTTTGATTCTGTCCTAGATGTTTAGGGTATTATGTTGTTAGACACTATATCTTGTTTAATCTTCTCCTTCTCCTCCTCTTTCTTCTTCTTCTTCCTCGTCTTCCTCTTCTTCCTCCCCTTCTCCTTCTTCATGCATAAAGTTATTACTTTCTATTTGGTCCTATTGACATAAATGAAGCAAGGAGAATTGGGTGACTGACTTGTCCTACCTTGTTGTCACTGGGTAGGAACAAAACTTCAACTCCTTAACAGTCCCACTCATTCTGCAGGGAGATGGCAGTTTTTTCATCTGTATTTGACTGGATTAGGGTAGTATTATTAGAAACATTTTCTCGACTTCTACACAACTCCTTTTCTTGTTTTAGGGGTAGAGGGTATAGGTATACTTTGAGATACTGTAAGTTTGGTTCCAGAAAATTACAGTAATGTTACTATCACAATAAAATGAGTTACACAAAGTATTTGGTTTCCCAGCACATATAAAAGCTATGTTTATACTATATTGTAGTCTATTAAATGTGCAATAGTGTTATGTCTAAAAAACAATGTACGTATCTTAATTGAAAAATACTTTATTGCTAAAAAAATGCTGATGTTCGTCTGATCTTTCAGTGAGTTGTAATATTTTTGTTGGTAGATGGTCTTGCTTCAGTTTTGATGATTGCTAAGTCATCAGGTTAGTAGTTCCTGAAGGTTGAGGTGGCTGTGACAATTTCTTATAGAAGACAGCGTGAAATTTGCCACATCAGTTGACTCTTCCACAATGATCTTTCTGTACCATAAAATGCTATTTGATCGCATTTTACCCACAGTTGAAGTTATTTCAAAATTAGAGTAAATCCTCTCAAATTCTGTCATTACTTTATCAACTGAATTTATGTAATATTCTGAATCCTTGGTTGCCATTTCAACAATGTTCACAACGTCTTCACCAGAAATGGGATCCTCATAAAAGTACTTTCTTTGCTAATCTGTAGGGAATAACTCCTCATCTGTTCTAATTTTATCATGAAATTGTAGAAATTCAGTCACATCTTTGAATTCCATTTCAAATTCTAGTTCTCTTGCTATGTTCAGCATATCTGCACTTAATTCCTCCTCTGAAATTGTGAACCCCTTAAAGTCATCCATGACTTCTTCCAAAATCCTGTTAATATTGATATGTTTATTTCTTCCTATGAATTGCAAATGTCTTTATTGACATCTGGAATGAGAAATACTTTCCAGAAGGTTTTCAATTTACTTTGCTCAGATCCACCAGAGGAATCATTATCTATGGCAGGTATAGCCTTATAAATGTTTTACTTAAATATGAAGACCTAAAACTAGAAATTACTCTTTAATTTTTGGACAGTGGAATGGATATTGTGTTAGCAGACATGAAAACAACATTTATCTACTTGTACATCTCAATCAGAGGTCTTGGATGATTAGATGCTTTGCCAGTGAGCTGTAATATTTTGAAAGGAATCTTTTTTTCTGAGCAGTAGGTCTCAATAGTAGGCTTAAAGTATTCAAGTAAACCATGTTCTAAACAAATGTGCTGTCAGTTAGACTTTGTTGTTTCTTCATAGAGCATAGACAGAATAAATGTAGTATAATTCTTCAGGTTTATAGGACTTGGGGTATTAGAAATTTTAATTAGTTTTAACTTAGAGTCACCAGCTCCAGTAGTTCCTCACAAGAGAGTTAATTTTTCCTTTAAAGCTTTGAAGACAAGCATTTAGTTCTCTGTAGCTATGAAAGACCTAGATGGCATTTTCTTCTAATGGAAGGCCATTTCATCTAGACTGAAAACCTGTTGTTTAATTTAGCCATCATCATTAATTATCTTAGCTATATCTTCTGGATAATTTGTTGCAGCTTATACATCAGTACTTATTACTTCACTTTGCAATTTTATGTTATGAAAATTTCTTTCTTTAAACCTCATGAGCCACATTCTGCTAGCTCCAGGTTTTTCCTCTGCAGGTTTTTTTTTTTTGTTTTTTTTTTGCCTCTCTCAACCTTCATGAAATTGAATACAGTTAGTAATTTACTCTGGATTAAGTTTTGGCTTAAGGGAATGTGGTGGCTGGTTTGATCTTCTATCCAGACTACTCAAACTTTCTCCATATGAGCAATAAGGCTGTTTCACTATCTTATGTGTGTTTACTGGAACAGCACTTTCAATTTCCTTCAAAAACATTTCCTTTGCATTCATAACTTGTTTAACTTGCATAATAGACCTAGCTTTCAGCCTGTTTCAACTTTCAACATGCCTTCCTCACTAAGCTTAATTCTTGTTAGGTTTTTATTTAAAGTGAAAGATATGCAACTCTTCCTTTCACTTAATCACTTAGAGCTCATTGTGGTCTTATCAATTGACCTAATTTCAATATTATTGAGTCTCAGGGAATAGAGAGACCTGGGGGGGGGGGGTGAGGGATGGCCAGTGGGTGGAGCAGTCAAAACATACACAAATTCAAACATTTATTGATTAAATTTTCTGTCTTATAAGGGGGTAGTTCATGGCACCCCTCAAAGAATTATAATGATACATTAAAAGTCACTTATTACAGATTATCATTGCAGACATTATGATAATAATAAAGTTTGAAATATTGTGAGAATGATCAAAATATGATCCAAAGACATGAAATAAGCACATGCTGCTGGATATATGTTGCCAACAGATTTGTTTGAAGCAGAGTTGCTACCAACCTTCAATTAGTGAACAATGGAGTATCTGCAAAGAACAATAATGTGAAGCACAGAAAAAATGAGGTATGACTTTACAGGCTTAAAATTGGGGCATTTTTATTCTTGTCTGTGTCTGCTATTAGTTCTTGTTTGCAGTTTTCTTCAGTGCCCCATCTAGCATATAAAAAACGCCAAGGAACATATTACCATGCCTTTCTTCAGGTACTGAGTTCCCCAGCAAGTCTACCTTTCCTTTTTCTTTTTTTTTTTTTTGACCTTTCAGTCTTTCTATGTTTGTTTGTTGTGTTATGTTCAGAATTTTTAAGTTACTTTTGTTTTCTTTTATTTTTGAGTCAGGAATTCATTCCATTGCCCAAGCTGGATTTTAGTGGCATGATTATAGCTCACAGCAGCCTCTACCTTCTGGCTTCAAGCCATCCTCCTGTGTCATCCTCCCATGTAGCTCGGACAAGCCGGGCTTGGTGGTTCAGCCTGTAATTTCAGTGCTTTGGGAGGCTGAGGTGAGTGGATTGCCAGAGCCCACGGGTTCAAGACCCGCCTGGGCAACTTGGCGAGACCTCATCTCTACAATAAA
>NW_007258786.1:108969-124884 GCF_000164805.1 Carlito syrichta
GGTAGCGCGTGCCTGTAGTTCCAGCTACTTAGAAGGCTGAGGCAGAAGGATCACCGGAGCCCAGCAGGTCGGGCTGCGGTGACCGGGAGCGGCCACTGCACTCCAGTCTGGGCGACAGAGTGAGACTCCAACTCAAAAAAAAAAAAAAAAAAAAAAAGGAGCTTGGACAATAGGCATGTGCCACTACATCAGGCTTTTCTCTTTTTTTAAACTTTTTGTAGAGATGAGGTCTCTCTACATTGCCCAGCCTGGTTTCTCGAACACCTGGGCTCAAGCGATCCTCTTACCCCCTCCTAAAGTGCTGGGATTATAGGCATAAGCCATCATACCTGGCCTAGTATTTTTTAGTTTTATGAGGGAAGACTAGCAAGTCATGGGATTATCAAATCTTGGGACAACCAGAAATCCTGGCATTCATTTTTGTGTCTATTTGGTAATATTATTCTGCTCAGTTGACATATAATGATGAGTTGTGTCATCCATCCATTCATTCATATATCCCCAAACCATGCATTCATTTCTTCTTCCTTCATGTCATACTTTATCCACAACATTTAGTTTGTATTGAATAGGTGTGAGGTACTATTCTGGAGGCTCCTGGATCATGATGTGAGAAACACGACTACCAAAACAATCAACCCTTGGATAAGTCTATATTATGAGACATTATAGGGAAAAAATGAATAGTGTTTCATATAAGAGAACAGAAAACAAATTACTGGTTTTATTCATATACCTTTTTCTAATGAGCAATAAACATTTTACTGAACAGGAATGCTATCTGCAAAATGTAAATATGTGGCATCAAGGATTTAGGTGAAAATTCATGATCTCCTCATCCACTGATGTTGGTGATGGTGTCTATGTAAATGCACATAAGTTATCTCTTAACACCAGGGTGTCCATTTGAGTCACCCCTGTTGCACTCCCTGCCTCTAGCCCTGAAATATACTTTGCAACTCTCCAAAAGCTCTAAAACACCCAGGCACTATTACAGGGAGAATTCCAATCTATAAACATTATTCACAAAGTGACCCATTTACAGTTGACTGTAGCTAATAATATTTCATTTCCTTCACTAGCAGATTTTCTATTGTAGCTTTGGTGTCTCTGAAAGCATGGAGCACAGAGGGATCACCTTGCTTACTGTACTTTAGTGACAGCTGCCACCAGTCACAGACAATTACAAACTCTCAGGTCAGATATACTAGGCCAAACAGAGTGTCATAAATTGCATGTGTGAATTGCCCAGGGGCCCCTGCTATGTCTGCAGCAGAGCCGAAAATAAAACTCCTGACTCTTTCTATACAACTGTCTTGACTCTTTAAATCAAAGTCTCAATTGCTTCTTCTTTTACTGTCCTGGGTATCTCCTTTTTCTGCTCTTTTCAGCTGTCTCCTCTAATCTTCTCTGCAAGCCCAGTAAGAATTTTCTTTTTTCCCCCTGACCTTGTTAACAGGTGGTATCAAGCAAATGATAGAAGCACGTGCTTTTAAAAAATTTAGTCTCACTTCTGTTACCATGCAGCTAACATAGATGCACACATGCACATACATAATTCTTCTCTGTATTTTTTTTGTATTGTTTACATGTAATGAATGCAAGAATTGCATGTAATTTTTCCCCTTGTGTTGTTTTGAGGAAGCTTAGTCTCTAAAGGTGGTCCTTATAAAGTTCTATGGCAAAAAAGTTGACTTTCTACAACTTTTTCTTAGAGTAACAGTGCCCTTTAGTATTATTTAAAAAATAGTAATTTAGTACTATTTAAAAATATAGTACTATTAGTACTATTAAAGAAAACCTACTTTGGTTAATTGCTTTTTTTTCAAATTTACTTGACTTTGAAAACACTTTTTAATACTTTATAAAATTGTTTTGTATTAAAGTATTATTTATATACTGTGTAGTGAACTGATCTCAAGTAGAGCTTATCTTGCTTTGACAGATGCAAACACCTATGTGATTCACACCCACCATCAAGATATAAAACATTTCATCACTTAAAAAATTCCCTTGAGTCTCTTTCTAGTCAATCTTTGTTAGTTCTGATGAATTCATGAATCTGTGTCCTGCCATTCTAGATTATTTTTGCCTTTTTTCTTATAAATAAAATCATACATATACACTTTTCTGTGTCTAACTTCTTTTAGTCAGCATACTGCTTTTAAGATTATCATATTCTTGTATGTTTCAGTAGTGCAATCCTATTTCTCAGTAGTATTCCATTGTATATCTGAGTTTGTTTATTTTTTCTCTTGAAAATATGTGTTTTAACTTTTTGACTATTATGAATAAATATCTTGTGAGCATTCATGTACAACCTTTCTGTAGACATAGGTTTTTCTTTCTTTTGCATGAATCCTTAAGAGTGGATTTGATGAGTGATGGATATGTTCAACTTTTTACAAAACTGCAAATTTGTTATCCAAATTGGTTGTACCATTTTACACTCCCACAGATGTCTTTGAGGATTCTTGACCATAAAGAATTTTTGTTAAACACATGATAACAGATTGAGTGTTAAATGCTGATATATATAGTGTAGAGATGGGCACAGTAAAGAGATGAAAAAAATGGGGGCCTATTCTTTTAAAGGTCACATTCAAGATAAATTTTTAAACTATATTTCTTGAGTCTGTTTTGTTTACAACTCAAAGTTTTCTTAAGGTATAACAGGCTCTGTTGGCGCAGTAATTTTAGGTAGTTCATATTTCTACAGAGTGTCCAATTTCACTGCAAAATGCTTATCAATTAAAGCTCAAAATATTGTGCAAAATTTCTACTCCAGTTTGTTCCTATATAGTAGAATTAGTAACTATTCCAGAAACTTGTAATTCACTACTATATTAAAATAACATGTATTGAATGCCAATAATAGATTCTATATAGAAAATAAAATTTTAAGTTCTATAGATTGAAACTCCAGCATATTCTTACAACAAAGCTTGAGTTTTGTAAACATTATTTAAATCTTGACAATTTGCAGTGAAAGCTTGGTTGATAATATTTCAGGCAGTTCTATTGAAGTATTTAAAAAATACATATATTGGAAGGTCATTTATTCACATTAAAAAATCACACATTTGCATTTTGAATGAGAGGATGTCTGTTTACCCAGGGATTAAGATACAGGCAGCTCGAAGAAGAGTCCATTGACTTTTGGGATAGGGGTTAGCCAACAAAATGACAATATGATGACTTTTGACTACTGAGTGACTCCTATCCACTTTGTTTGACTCCTGGAATTTTTAAAACATTTTATGATATGTTTTCTACTTATAGGTGCATATAATGATAGGGAAGGAAAGGACCTTAAAAACACCTAGTCAAAACTTTCATTTGATGTTTACAGTTCCTCTAAAACATCTTCTGTTGCTGTTGTTTACCTGCAATAACTGAAGAATTTGCTATATCATGAGGCAGGAGTTTGGCGGGACTATTTTTCTACAATAAACTACAAGGCTAATTTCTCAAGACAGGTAGCTGAGACAGTTTCTCTAGACAGGCAAATGCATGGTTTTCTGAGCCCCTACAAAGAAAAATAGGATATGGTTGGGAACCAGTTAGATCCAGCTAAAACCAAGACAGTTACTAATCTGCCTTCTTCCTGCCCCTGCCCCTCATTTTACAGTTACTATAGTGCATAACATACTAAATGACATACCCTCCAGTTTCATGACAGTTCCAACACTGCCTGTTTATAGTAACAAACCGGGTGAAACCCCAGTTCTTAGACATCCTTACCTCTTTCAGAGGAAACCCATGAATATCCCGTCCCTTGCTTAATGTATAATCAAGAAATAGCTATACACATAAAACCTCAGCGATATATGACTGTTGTTCTTCCTATAGACCAGTCCAGGCTGCTCTGCCTATGGAGCAGGCTGCTCTCTATCCTTTCAATAAACTTGCTTTCCTTTTTCAAATGAAACCCCAGCAAGGGACAGGTGCTGCTCTACTTATAGCGTAGTGTTCTTTCTGTTCCTCTTTTATTTTAATAAATTCACTTTCACTTTACATTGTAAGGATCCACTTGGCCTCTCGGACTGGACCACAACTTCGAGATCCCCTATCCTGTGTCAATTAGGCATGGAGAAGGTCTAGAGCGCATTTATTTGTGGACTGAAAATAAGTCTTACCATTACTTTTCTTACTCATATCAGTCATGCTCCCTTTTTTATTCCAAGACAAAAGAGAACATAGAGAGTGTACATGATGACAAAAGGCAGGTATCTTACCTGGCATCAAAGCTCATAAAAAAGGGAAGACTGTTTGATGCCTGTCAAAGTGGAAAGCACAGATTAGTACAGTTGAAAAGCACCATGATGTCTGTATCTAAAGACACCATAGCCATCCAAAATGCTTTCTTTTTTTACCTTAGGTTTAGATTCTTTGGTATCCTTTTATTAACACAGTTGATCACAGCCCTTTCTCCAATTCTCTGATACTGCATTACACTACCTTTACTATTATTCTAATTTGTTATTTTTGAATTCTTATTGTGCGGTATTGCCTTCTTGGACAGAACAAATGATTATTTTGGGAATCACGATTTTGATCTACTCTCACTAGCACAAACTAATAATATCCAACATAAATGCATTTTCTTTTCTTTTCCATTTTAAACTAAGTCTTATTTTAAAGAAAAGCAATGTGGGTGTCATAGAGTAGGAGGCTGTCTGAGACTGAAATCAACTGAGAATTCCTCCCAAAGTGTTTGGTTAATAAAAATCAGAATTTCTCTTTCTTTAGATAGAGCAACTACTCATTGCTAATATTATCACAAGCTTCTTATTATTCTATAAACATTTAAATTGCTTTGGAAGAAACAGAAGGGTAGCATAGGAAAGAATGAAAGCAAAACCCAGAGGTTATAGGTAGCACTTTGCTTCTGGTTGAGCTTTGCTGATATCATGTGGACTAGGGTGTGCTAGAGTCCCTTGTCACCATACATCAGCCCTTTTTGTGATTGTAGTAGGCAGAATTCTAAGATGCCTCCTAAGAGCTGATACTCCCCTGGTGCACATGACCTGTATAGTCCCATGGACTGCAAATATAATTCATTTCACTCTGGTGTTTAGGTTATGCAATATGGTAGAATTTATTTTAAGAAAGAGAGATGATCATCACTATAATCAAAGTAAGGGTGTTTGCTTATATTCAAATTCATCAAATCATACACATTAAATGTGTGCAATTCTTTGTATATCAATCATATCAAGCTGTTTTAATAAGAGAAAAAAAGAAAGGAAGATTTTCTATATGAACCTAATCACATGAAACTTTTAAAAACAGACCTTTTATTTTTCCCCCAACTGACCACAGAAGAGAAAGTCAGAGAGCCACTCTCTTGTTGTTCAAGGTGGGGTGGGGTGGGGTGACTCCCCCAACATATATCCATGCTGTAAATGGCCAACGGAGACTACATGGCAAGGAACTACAGATAACCTCTAGTAGCTGAGAATGGTCCCCAGCTAACAGCCAACAGGATAATGGAGATCTCAGTCCTAAAACTGGAAGGAAATAAACACTGCCAACAACCTGTGATCTTGGAAAAGAACTCCAACCCCAGATGGCAACCCCACATGATTCCTTGATTTCAGCTCCCTGAGACCCTGAGCAGAGAATACAGTCACACTGTGCATAGACTTCTGACCTTAGAAACTGGAAAATAAATTGTGTTGCTTTAAGCTGTTAGTAGCTCAACTGCTATAGTGAAGTAATTGTGATGAGTTGGTTTTATTATTCAAAATAACTATTTAAAGCAGAAGGTCACAAATGATACAGATATATTTAAATTTTTAAAGACAATTTATAAATTTTTATTAATTTCCCGATTTTTGTTGTGGGGAAAATGGATTCCTCAGTTAAAATTACAATTATCTTTTTATTTAAATCACCCTTATAAATGCTTCATCTATATTTTCTACTTTTGCATTCTTTCTTTATTTTTTGTTTTATTTTTCTCCCCCAGGAAACTCAGAGTAGTTAAATTTCACATGGAATAATCAGATATGTGCTGGGAAATTATAACTTTATTGTTTTACTTTTGCATTCTTTAAAGTACAACAAGATCTTAAAGGGAGTTGTGTAATAATCTGACTTCAGAATCATTTTAATTGTTTTGATCCCCTTCATGACTTTTCAGTTGTTTAGATCATACCTACTTTCACAGAAACAATTTAGATTCACCTTTATAAGTCTTTTGAAAGTATTCAATTTATTTTTTGTCAACTCATATTTTTTCTCTACTACTATTTTAACTAGATATTTATGTAATATCTAGTTAAATTACTTATTCTTGGGAACATATAAACCTGGCCTAAGTAACTTTGAGAACAAACACAAATGACCCAGTAGAAGTCATTTATGCATTTTACTTAATAGAGTACATGTGTGTAAGCATCCTAGCCTTTTGGCCATATTGTTCAATATATTATAAAGGGATTGGTGAATGTTACTCAGACAATATGACAAGTAAATAAAGTGGAGGTAGGTTATGAGACGGCCTATGAAACATGACATATATAATTATCAACAATATGTTTATTGCTATATGAAGATTCATCAAAATTAGAATGTAATAATATTTGTCCCCAGTAATCCAGCTGCCAGAGGCCCCATTTCATTTAAATAAAGATGCAAAACTACTTTGTTAATATAAAATTTATTAACTTCTTGAGCATCAAGCAAATATTCATTTATACAAGCTTCTATCTCAAACACAGGCAAGCACAAGATTAAATCAGATTCTTTGCCTCTGCAGTTTTATTTATTTAATTAATTATTTATTTTTTGAGTTGGAGTCTCACTCTGTCGCCCAGACTGGAGTGCAGTGGCTGCTCCCGGCCACCGCAGCCTCGACCTGCTGGGGTCCGGCGATCCTTCCGCCTCAGCCTTCCGATTAGCAGGAATTACAGGCATGCGCCACCACGCCCGGCTGATTTTTTGATTTATTGTAGAGATGAGGTCTTGCTGCCCAGGCGGGTCTCGAACCCGTGGGCTCAGGCAATCCACTCACCTCAGCCTCCCAAAGGCGTGGGATTACAGGCTAAGCCACCGAGCCTGGCGCCTCTGCGGTTTTAGACAAGTTACTCAGTCATTCCAAAACTCCATTTGTTCATCTCTAAAATGAGTGAACTCCCAGGATTGCTGTGGGGTGAATAAGATGACCTGAGAATTGTTTGCCATGTACTAGATGCTCAGCAAATTTTACTTCTTTTCCTGTTTATACTTCTGTGTTGTGGTGGAATTATCCTTAGCATTTGATTTGTCTGGTGTGGCCCGTAGACACTTATAACTCAAATTCTTCCCAACTTTGAAGTATGGCAATTTGTTGGGTATATGAAAAACTAATTATGAGTAGCATAAGATATTTCATTTTAAGAATTGAGATACTCTCCCTAGACTTAATATCAACAAATCCACATCACTATATCAACCCCTATTCTTAATTTTTAATAATTTTTAATGCATTTTCCTAGTATGAAAATATAATATAATTCAAAATTAAGAAAAATGTATCTTCTGTCTTTCTCCCCTAATATAGTAACTATTTCTGTTTTCTCTTCCATTGGATTTCTCATTCCCCCCAAAAGATAATTGTATTATCCTAAAAAAAATATTAAATAAATTTTCCTCCTCTCTGTTTGCATCGTGGGACCATCTTTTTTTAAATTTATTTTAAAGATGTGGGGTACAACTCAGGGTTAAGGTATCCAGATGTTCATTATGCAGGTACTCTTGCTGTTCAGGTGTGTCCCTCCCTCCCCTGGCAGTTTCCCTCAACTGCCGGTACCACCCCCTCTTCCCTAGTAGTTTTGTGGGACCATCTTAGTGGTATCTGTGGTAGAGAAACTATCAATGTGTTGTGTGTTATTTCTATTGCTATGCCAGTCAGTAAGGTGCTTCCAACGCTCCTGCTTCAGACCTCCTCCATCACTCTTCCTGCCAGATTTAAAGCACACACATCTAGAGTGAATTTATATGTGAGACGGAGAACAGAGCTGGTAGCAACAGACAATCTTGCTCCCTGCTGACCCAGATTTGAAATCTCTGACAGACCATTTGTTTCCTCTAGAGAGTAGAGTGTGTATGTTTGTGTTGGACAGAGCTAGTTTCAGGAACAGTGTGGCAAGCTAAAGGTCGTTTCCTCACCGAATAAGAATATATAGAGAGAAAATAGAAATAATAATAGAGCTATTCTAGAACTGGGAAAATTGTTACTTTTTGGAAGAAGAAAAAATGACTTGTGGGAAGCAAAAAAAAAAAAAAGAAAAGTTAAGGATGAAAAGGGGAATGGATTAAGAGATATAATTAAAAAGTAGCAAATTTCAAAACAAGTTTTGAATTCTTACTGTTTATTAGCATGTGGTAATTTAGTTTATTGGTATGTGGTAATTTAGTTGGTCTCTTGAAATTCTCCATGGAGGCAAAGGGTATCGGGTCACACATGTTGCCTTGGGTGAGGTCCGTGATTTATGATTGTGTAACCTCTAGAGCATGCTGCAGAAACCTCAGTTCTACAGAAAGAGACATAAATATACCTTCTATCCTTGTGACACACACACACCACCCCACACTTTTATCTCTGAGTTTCCAACATTTGTGTAGGCACCTGTTAGGCCAGCTGTAATATCTTTACAATAATGTCTTTCCTAATAAAAGACAAACAGAATTGAGCACAGAATCAGATGTTTCACAAATTAAGTTTTGCTCTATTATTGACCCCATCCTTCATTTATTAAAAATATGTTTTAAGCATCAATTACATGCTATTCTTCAATCTTGGAAAAACAGTAGGGAACAAAGCAAACAAGACCTAAGGAGCTAAAAGTCTAATTGGGAGAAATAGGCAATACATTTTTTAATGTGAATATATAGCATACATGGGTGCTAGAAGCACCAAGGTAGAAAGATGTTACAATTTTATATAGCATAATCAAGAAAGGCCCTGCCTGATAGAATGGCATTTTAATTGATAACAGAAGGAAGTGAAGAAGCAAGTTATTGAAATAGCTTTGGAAAGAGATTTTCAGTCTGTCTAATTAAGTGCAAGGCCCTAAACTGGGTGTATGTTTAGTGTGTTTAAGAAATAATAAGGCAACAAGGCTAAGGGGGGGAAAAAAGAAAACAATAACAGCAGCAACAACAAAAAACCCACAAAGAGCATGCGAGAGAAGGGTAGGAAGTGAATTTAGGGAGGTAGCAAATCTACAATCTTTTTTTTTTTTTTGAGTCGGAGTCTCTCACTCTGTTGCCCAGAGTGGAGTGCCGTGGCCGCTCCCAGGCACCGCGATCCTTCTGCTTCAGGCTTCCGAGTAGCCCCTGGACTCAGGCAATTCACTCACCTCAGCCTCCCAAAGGCGCGGGATTACAGGCTGTGCCACCCAGCCCGGTCTACAATCTTTTGATGCTGTACAGTACATTTGGATTTTTTTAGATTTTGAATTTTTATCTGAGTGTCTTAGGGAGCCATTGAAAGGTTTTGGCAAAATGACATGAAGTAACATATTTTACATAGTAACATATTGGTCAGAAGACCAATCTGACTGTGCTTTGGGAATAGAAGTTAAATTGTACCCGTATGACCTGTATTTTATAGCAAGAGTCTTATATCAGCCAGGGAGACAAGAATTCAGCAGTCTTTTACAATGTTTGAGAAAGATAAGTGGATATTAACTTGATAAAAGGAGACAATTTTCACTATTCTTATTATAAAAATATTGCTGGTCATTTTCTCCATAATGAAAGGCAGAGGGCTCTAGAAATTCACCTTGAAAATACAATATAGTGACACACTTTCAGTTTTCACATATTTCCTCACATCAGTGATGTTGATCTTGCAAATCTGTTAAAGATTGTTCACAAGCTTTCTGAAAATAGCTCTCTCTTTCTAAAAAGAGCACAAGTAATGATCTAACAGTAAGGTTTAGAGCCAGCCTTTCTTCTTGCTTTACTCAAATGAATTGATTATTTCTTTTTGCCTCAGTTGCCCAATTTCTCAAAAGTAAACGTTTTTCTGCTTTGCCGTATGAGTTGCAAAAGTTTTCTTAATTCTTTAGCATACATTATTTTGAAAACATTAAATATCAGTTTTTTAACTTTCAGAATTGATTATGTAAATCACTATAAATGGGTAGATAACCAGGGAAATAACCAACAAATTGGCTATTACTGTAGTAGAATTATTTATTTATTTATTTATTTTTGAAAACAGGATTTATTAAGAGGTCAGAAAGGCTCCTACAGTGGGAGGGAAACTGAGGGAGTTGCACTGTAGTAGAATAACTTAAAAATGAGGGAGAAAGAAATTTTACAAGTTATTTCATGCAAAGTATGCAAAACACTAAGGACATCACTATAGTAAATGTGTCTTTTAAAAATATTGGTTTATTTTTGAAGTGATTTTAGAGTATGCTAGACATTCACCTTTTGAATGAATTTAGTTAATTGAGAATTATCAGAATTGAGTGTTGACATAACTTCCAACCCTGAACTACTAGGTTGAAATATCACAAGCAGTCCAAATCCAGTACAGAACATTCTAGAGAATTTGTTTAGAAATAATTTCTGTGTGTGATAATTCACACGTGGACACAAACACATGTATATGCATATGCAAATGCACAAACATATAAGTATACATAGCTAACCTTACACCAAAGAATACACAAACCTTTAGACCATGGCTATAATCTGACTGCTTTAGTGTCTCTTGGTTCAGTCACTTTTTTGTTGGATAGTCAGAAACCAGACAAGTAACAAATTCCAAATCAAATTAAAGGATTATTCAGTAAAGTTCTCAGTTACCTTATGTATGAAATATGACTACTATTTAACAAATAAATTTGAATGTGTTTTTATGTAATTATTTTATTTTATTAATTTATTTTTATTTCAATAGCTTTAGGCAGTACAAATGATTTCGGTACATGGATGCACTGCATATTTATGAAGAAGTCCGGACTTTAAGTGTACCCTCTACTGGCTTGCCTGGCTTTGGTATTAAGGTGATAATGGTTTCATAAAATGAGTTTGAAATTCCTTCCTTTCAATCTTATGGACTCATTTCAGTAAAATTAGTACCAGTTATTTGAAAGTCTGGTAGAAACAGGTTGTGAGTCCATCAGGTCCTGGACTTTTGTTGTTGTTGAAAGACTTTTAATTACTGACTCAATCTTGCTGCTTGTTATCGGTCTGTTCAAAGTTTCTCTTTCTTCCTGATTCAAGGTTGGGAGGTTATGTGTTTCCAAGAATGAATCCATTTCCTCCCAATTATCTACTGTGTCTGCATAGAGGTGTTCCTAATAATCTCAGATGACCTTTTTTATATTTTTGTGGTATCAGTTGTAACGTCTCCATTCTCACCTATACCTGATAAATGCTTTTTCATCCCTACCACCCTTCTTATCATCCTCCTTCTGAGTTTTTAGTGTCCATTATGCCTTTTTATATGCCTTTGTTGTTCTTTAGTTTAGCTCCCATTTACAAGTGATAACATGCGGCATTTGGTTTTCCATTCCTGTGTTACTTTACTTGGCATGATGTTCTCCAATTTCATCCAAGTTGCCACAGAAGACATTATTTCATTCCTTTTCTTTTTTTCTTTCTTTTTTTTTTTTAACTTTTCAGTGAACCTTTATTTTTTATTTTATTTATTGATTTTTAAAATTTTTATTTTAAAGATGTGAGGTACAATTCAGGGTTAGGTGAATTGTACAGGTAAAATTTGTGCCTCACTTTGGTCTCCACTTCATTGGGTTTGAGATCAGGCACTCTTATTGATGAAGTGTGTCACCCCTCCCTCCCCTGGAAGTTTCCTACTACTGCCAATCTTTTTCTTATAGTATTCTGATAACTGTTCAGGGTCAGCTTATGAGTGAGAACATGTGGTACTCAGATACTAATTTCTGTGATAGACCACTGAGTATTATAGACTCTAAGTCCATCAAAGTTTGCTGCAAAGTTCATAATTTTGTCCTTTATGACCACGTAATATTCCATTGTGTATATGTACCACATTTTTAAAAATCCAGTCCACTTTCAATGGGCAGCATGGTTGGTTCCTTTTCATGGCTGAATAGTATTTCATGGTATATAATCTTGGATGATCTTTTATATTTTCATGGTTTCAGTTGTAATGTCTCCATTTACATTTCTGATTGAGCTAATTTGAATCTCCTCTCTTCTTTTGTTAACCTTTTCCCATTTTCCCCGAGAATATTCCCCCAGCAATGAAAGAATTTCAGCGCCAATAATGACTCCACACCCGGTCAGGACCAAGAGATTTATTAAAGGGGCTGTTACAGAGAGGATCTGTAACGGAGGAAAATGAGAGAGAGTTGCAGCGAGTGGGCTGTATTTATTAGCCTGACAGGGGCCGGAAGGGGCCGTGCTATGTTTCTATTGGAGGAGCTGCATGGGGCCGACGCCGTGTTATAGTCCTATTGGACGCATAACAAAGCTGGCTAAGGATTGGAGGCTTGCAGGTTTGAACTTCGCGTATGTGGGGAATTGTGCTCACAGAAGCCGGGACCTAGGGACTTTGTTGTCTGGTGTGTCACGCCATTTTGGGAGCCACCCCTCTGGTTGCTTCCTGCACCCTTCATTCCCACCTTTTCTGTTTTTTATGGGGAGGGCGTTGTTACTCTTTCTGGCTACTTCCTGCTGGTCAGAGGCGTTGTGGGGGTAAGGTGGTAGAAGGGTGCAGAACCAGCCAAAGCAGGGTCCAAAAGTAGGTGCTGAAGGTGTAGATTTCCACAGGTGAGAGTTCCATGAAAGTTCCTTGTAAGCGTAGAATAGCGACCTGTTCTGGCCAGTCTTCTAATGAGCACGGGAATGGTAGTAACCAGCTGTCCTGGAGCAGATTATGGAGGTAGACAGAAAACCTAGAAGAGAGCATATCTAAAAGAAAAAATTAGATGAAAATTTGGTTGTTACAGCTCTGGATTTTTCACAGGAACAGGTTGGTAGCTATTGAGCAACAGGAGGTTAAGGCTTCGATTTGAAAAGTTTGAGACAGTAGTCTTCATGAAGATAAGGAGATATTTGATGATGCATGGTCCTAGGGTTACAGCCAACAGGAGGAGGATTATTGGGCCGGCTATTGCCGAGACTAGGGTGATGAGCCAGGGAGGCCATGAGAAGAGCATTTGATACCAGTTGCCATAGACCTGGTTTTGCGATTCCCGGTGTTGTATATTGTCCCTTATTTGAGCTAGGGTTTCTCTTATTATCCCTGATTTGTTGGCATAAAAACAGCAGGCTTCTCCTAGAGTTATGTACAACCCTCCTTGTTTTAGGAAAAGGAGGTCTAGGCCTCGCCTATTCTGTAATATTACCTCAGTGAGAGAGTCAAGCTATTGTTCTAATTGAGACACGCTCAATTCTAGTAGGCATAAATCTGTGTCAATTTGAGTGCTAAGCTGTTTAAGATTTTGGTTGCCCAGAATTAAGGAGGCCGTGTCTATGGCTGTAGCTCCGGCAATGCCTAGTCCCATTAGTAAAGGGGCTAACAGTTCCCGTTTTGAGTGGGTGTTGTTAAAGAGTCTGAGATGTTGTCTACTTTCCATTCCTTTATAAACGTAGACCTGGGGTAGGATGTGGACCAAGATGCACAATTCTGTTGTGTCTTTGAGATGCTGTAGGCTGATACAGAGGGTGATTCCTTGGGTACAGGCAAACCACGTGGCAGGGGGTGCCACTGCGAAATGGGGGATGGTTTGATTATGGAAGGTAGTGATGTTAATATGAGAGATGTTGTTGCAGGACAATCGGAGGGGGGATGTAGTTATGGGAAAGGTTGGGGAGAAGAGACATGTTCCTTGTCCCTGGAGGTCATCCAGTGTCAGTGTGGGATGAGTGCCCCAGGGACATAATTGCTTATTTTGTATATCTGTAAGAGTAAGTATCTTTATGTTAGTTTCTGCATTGCCTACTGAAGAAACTGCCCCAACTCCCACGTAATATGGGGGCCGTGGGCTTAAACATAGCCAGCAATCTTTTGCCAGAGAAGGGCAGGTGTTATTAAGTAGATGGTGTACCACTGTTAGTAAGTGAAGGAAGCTATCAGGCGGTAAGGGGATGGGGGGGTCTTTAAAGTAGGTGAGATGATTGTTACCCCCTTTGGGGTGAGAGGGGGAGAAGTTATGAGTTGAATTTTTGAGTCCGTGGGTATAGGTTTGGGTAGAATTATTTTGTGCAATGGTCCCATGGGATTGGGGGTGCGTGGAATAGGCCTTCGTTGGACTGTGAATAACATGCCTGGATTGGTTCCAGGCGTGTACAGTCAAAGGCCCCACATTTTTCCAGTGTCCCATGTTTTTTGAAGGCTAAATGTGTCCCACAGGGTGATGATAAGCCGTAGTGAATTGCAGGTTTTGGGTTGTGTACAGGGAGAAGTGGAGGGCAGTCTTATAATTGATATGTAAGGGTCAGAGTTGCCTTTCCACGGGGCTATGGTTTCACATCCCCAGGCAGCGCAGTGAAACTGCTGGGGTTTGTGGCAGTGTTTGTCTCCCGTGTCAGGACAGACATAGAACTTGACGTTCTTGAGTTGAATTTCATCTTCCAGACTGCCATAACTACATCCCCATCCTCTGGTAGAAGAGCCTCCCCATACCTCGGGGACAATGGACAGGCTGGGTCATAGTTTGCAAAGATCAAAGTTAAATATTGGCTACCCATGTCCAAGGTAGGTGGAGACTACAGTTTGTGTAGTGGTGTTTATTATTTTCCAGGAAAAGTTACCTGGTGCATAATAGGGGTGAGGTTGGTATGTTTGGGTTAATGGAAGGATGAGAAATAAGAGGGTAGTGACTTTGGAGGTAAGACTGGGGGTTACTTTGGTGTTTAAAGGAGGCATTTGATGAGAACAAAGCTTGTGACAATTAGGAGATAGGTAGTAGCCAACAGAATTTTTGCCGCAGACGGGCAGCTTGTGGGTGTTGAACAGGTGAGTAATATACTAAGTAGGACGGCAATCATGCCAAGAAAGGAGAAGGGCCAAGGGTCACAGGTGTTCTGTGTTGTATCCAGGATGTTGGCTTGGATTTGGGTTGGGATGAGTGGTGAGTCGAGACAGGTGAAGCTTAAGTGGTTAGTCTGGAACCTTGGAGCAGGTATACCTGTAGGTAGGTGGACAAATATTATGGGTAAGATGTGAGGAAGGAGGGGCAGCAGGTTTTAAGCAGGAGATGTGAATCCATGGGGTGACCTGATGATGGACCGTAATGAGTTTTGTGGCTGTGGGAGTCGATAAAATTACCTGAAGAGGTTCAGACCACTTTGGGTTTAAAAGAGACTTTGTTTCTGGGTCAGAGAGATAGACCCACTGTCCAGGGAGGAGGGGAGGTGGGATTTGACTGCTGGGTGAAACAGGTAAGAGAAGATTTTGATATTCCCAAATGTGGGAACGAATGAAAGACAAGAGGGGGTAAAGCATATGAGTGGGTGTCAGAGGGGTTGAGGTGGGGACTCCTGGAGGCAGCGCTGGATGGCCATACATTACTTCAAAAGGTGAGAGTTGGGATGGTTTTTTTGGGAGAACTCGTAAGTGGAAGAGGGCCAAAGGAAGGAGGGTGACCCAGTTTTGATGTAGTTCGAGGGATAGTTTAGTGAGGATGTCTTTAAGGGTCCGATTGGTTCACTCTACCTTTCCAGATGACTGTGGGCGGTATGGGATGTGGAAATGCCAATCAATGTGAAGATAAGTTGTTAGAGAGTGTACCACCCATGAAGTGAATTTGGGCCCATTGTCAGATTGTAGGGACATGGGGACACCAAACCTGGGAATGATATGGCTAGTAAGGATAGTCCCTACTGTTGCTGCTCATTTATTTGAGGTTGGAAACACTTCTACCCACCCAGAAAAGGTGTCCACGAAGATAAGGAGGTATTTTAGGTTGCGTACTG
>NW_007258786.1:125345-126565 GCF_000164805.1 Carlito syrichta
GTGGGAAGTAAGGAGGCAGCAAGGAGATCAGAAATTAGTTTAGCATTAACCACTGCTGATTCCTTGGTGGTAAATAGTCCCCTTTCCTTCCAAATGGCCAAGTAGGAGATGAGAATATGGAAAACATATTTGGAATCAGTTTAAAGAGAAAGAGAATGTCCAGCCGCTAGCTGAAATGCCCAAGTGGCAGTTATAAGTTCTGCCTGTTGGTTAGTGGTGCCTGGCAGGAGAGGCTTTGCTTCAATGATGTGTGTAATAGAGGAGATGGCGTATCCCGCAACCCGGGACCCATTGTGTAGGAAGGAGCTGCCATCGGTGAACCAGGTATAGCAGGGGGAGGGCAAAGGGCTTTCCTGGATGTGAACTGGGCAAGGTAGGAGAGCCTCAACAGTGTCTATGCAGTCATGGGTTAGTGGGGCTGTGGAAGAAGGGAGCAACGTGGCTGGGTTTAGGGGTGCACAAGTTTGAAAGGATATGGAGGGATCCTGTAAAAAAAAGACAAGGAGCAATAGGACTTGACTGGGAGGCAGCGATTGAAGGCCTTTGTAGCTTAGGAGGTGCTGTAGATGGTGGGGGGAGGTTACGGTAATAGGGGCCCCGAAGGTGAGTTTTTTAGATTCGCACACCAACATGTGGGCGGCAGACAGTGCTTGCAGACGTGGGGCCCAGCCCTGGATGGTGTGGTCTAATTGTTTTGAGAGAGAGGCCACTGGGGCAAACGTTTGTCCACAAAGTTGTCCCAGGACTCCCAAGGCCACCCTCTTGTTTTCGTGGACATATAGGATGAAAGGTCGATGTATGTCTGGCAGATAAAGAGCAGGAGCCCTCAGGAGGGCCTGCTAGAGGGCAACAAAAGGTTGTTTAATGGAGGAGGGTGTTAGGAGTGGCTCATTGGGGTCTCCCTTTGTGAGAGTATAGAGTGGCTTTGCGTGTAAGGCAAAATTGGGAATCCACGCCCGAAAGTATCCTGCTAACCCCCAAAATGATTGGATTTCCTGCTTAGTTTTAGGTATATGTAGGGTTTTAATTAGGGCCTTCCGATCTGTCGTTATAGCCTTCTGTTGGTGTGAGACGGCTACCCCTAGATATGTGACTTGTGTGACAGACAGTTGGACCTTTTGAAGGGATACCCGATATCCTTTCTCCGCTAGAAAGTTAATGGTGAGTGCAGTGTCTGTTCGAGAATCAGCTAAGGAAGGGCTACACAGGAGGAGGTCATC
>NW_007258786.1:128113-128640 GCF_000164805.1 Carlito syrichta
GTCATGTTGGGGAGTAAGGGGGCCTCAGTCGAGTTTTTTTAGTTTTGCCCTAATGTCTGGATAGCTTTGGGAGAAAAAATGTCATTAGGAGTTGTTGGCCATCAGGAGTTTCGGGGTCTATGTTAGTAAATTGTTGGAGCGCTCTGGTGAGCCGGCTGAGGAAGTTGGAGAGGTTTTCCTCTTTTTCCTGAATAACTTCCTGGAGTTTTTCAAAGTTAATTGACTTTTGTGCAGCCCTGCACAACCCGGAAAGAAGGCAAGTAGAAAAACGGTCCCTAGCTTCAATGCCAGCAGGGGAGTTGTAATCCCAGACTGGGTCTTGGTCTGGGACCGCCGTCACCCCAAGAGGGTGAGTGGGGGTGGTTTGATGAATTTCATTTGCATATGTTCTAGCCTGTTCCCAAACCCTTCTACGTTCTTCTGGAGGTAGGGTGTTGGAGAGGATAAGATAGATATCATGAAAAGTGAGGCTATAGGACTGGATGAGGTATTGAAGCTCTTTAATGTAGGTGACAGAGTTAGTTGTG